>NW_025791218.1:0-23813 GCF_907164935.1 Osmia bicornis bicornis | reverse complement strand
ATATACTGATATCTACCCACAGATCAATGTACATATAATAACAGTTTCGTTATTACTATATCTACAATAGATATAATGTAATATACTGATACCTTCCCACAGATCAATGTACATATAATAACAGTATCGTTATTACTATATCTACATTAGATATGATGTAATATACTGATACCTTCCCACAGATCAATGTACATATAATAACAGTTTCGTTATTAGTATATCTACATTAGATATAATGTAATATACTGATCCCTTCCTACCGATCAATGTACATATAATGGCAATATCCTTATTACTATATCTGCATTAGATCTGCTGCAATATACTGATTCCTTCCCACAGATCAATGTACATTGAGTAACAGTATCATTTATACTATATCTACATTGGATATAATGTAATATACTGATGCCTTCCCACAGATCAATGTAATTTTGGTAACAGCATCATTATTACTATATCTACATCAGATATAATGTAATATACTGATCCCTATCCACAGATCAATGTACATATAATAGCAGTTTCTTTATTACTATATCTACAATAGATATAATGTAATATACTGATACCTTCCCACAGATCAATATACATAGAATAACAGTATCGTTATTACTATATCAACATTAGATATGTAACATACATTTAATAACAATATCATTATTACTATATCTACATCAGATGAAAGTTAATATACTGATTTAATCCCACAGACCAATGTACATTTAATAACAATATCATTATTACTATATCTACATCAGATGAAAGTTAATATACTGATTTAATCCCACAGACCAATGTACATTTAATAACAATATCATTATTAGTATATCTACATCAGATGAAATTTAATATACTGATTTAATCCCACAGACCAATGTACATTTAATAACAATATCATTATTACTATATCTACATCAGATGTAATTTAATATACAGATTTAATCCCACAGATCAATGTAATTTTGGTAACAATATCATTATTACTATATCTACCTTAGATATAATGATATATACTGATCCCTACCCACAGATCAATGTACATATAATAACAGTTTCGATATTACTATATCTACATTAGATATAATGTAATATAATGATCCCTTCCCACCGATCAATGTACATATAATGGCAATATCCTTATTACTATATCTGCATTATATCTGCTGCAATATACTGATTCCTTCCCACAGATCAATGTACATTGAGTAACAGTGTCATTTATACTATATCTACATTGGATATAATGTAATATACTGATGCCTTCCCACAGATCAATGTAATTTTGGTAACAACATCATTATTACTATATCTACATTAGATATAATGTAATAGACTGATCCCTACCCACAGATCCATGTACATATAATAACAGTTTCGTTATTACTATATCTACATTAGATATAATGTAATATACTGATATCTTCCCACAGATCAATTTACATATAATAACAGTATCGTTATTGCTATATCTACATTAGATATGTAATATACATTTAATAACAATATCATTATTAGTATATCTACATCAGATGTAATGTAATATACTGATTTATTCCCACAGACCAATGTACATTTAATAACAATATCATAATTACTATATCTACATTGGATACAATGTAATATACTGATACCTTCCTACAGATCAATGTACAGATAATAACAGTTTCGTTATTACTATATCTGCAATAGATATAATGTAATATACTGATACCTTCCCACAGATCAATATACATATAATAACAGTATCGTTATTGCTATATCTACATTGGATATAATGTAATATACTGATACCTTCCCACTGATCAATGTAATTTTGGTAACAACATCATTATTACTATATCTACATTAGATATAATGTAATAGACTGATCCCTACCCACAGATCCATGTACATATAATAACAGTTTCGTTATTACTATATCTACAATAGATATAATGTAATACACTGATACCTTCCCACAGATCAATGTACATATAATAACAGAATCGTTACTACTATATCTGCATTTGATATGTAATATACATTTAATAACAATATCATTATTAATATATCTACATCGGATGAAATTTAATATACTGATTTAATCCCACAGACCAATGTACATTCAATAACGATATCATTATTACTATATCTACATGGGATACAATGTAAAATACTGATACCATCCCACAGATCAATATACATAGAATAACAGTATCGTTATTACTATATCTACATTAGATATGTAATATACATTTAATAACAATATCATTATTAATATATCTACATCAGATGTAATGTAATATACTTATTTATTCCCACAGACCAATGTACATTTAATAACAATATCATTATTATTATATCTACATTGGATACAATGTAATATAATGATCCCTTCCCACCGATCAATGTACATATAATGGCAGTATCGTTATTACTATATCTCCATTTGATATGTAACATACATTTAATAACAATATCATTATTAATATATATACATCAGATGTAATGTAATATACTGATTTATTCCCACAGACCAATGTACATTTAATAACAATATCATTATTACTATATCTACATTGGATACAATGTAATATATTGATATCTTCCCACAGATCAATGTACATATAATAACAGTATCGTTATTACTATATCTACATTAGATACGTAATATACATTTAATAACAATATCATTATTAGTATATCTACATTGGATACAATGTAATATACTGATACCTTCCCACAGATCAATGTACAGATAATAGCAGTTTCGTTATTACTATATCAACAATAGATATAATGTAATATACTGACACCTTCCCACAGATCAATATGCATATAATAACAGTATCGTTATAACTATATCTACATTAGATATGTAATATACATTTAATAACAATATCATTATTACTATATCTACATTAGATATAATGTAATATAATGATCCCTTCCCACCGATCAATGTACATATAATGGCAATATCCTTATTACTATATCTGCATTAGATCTGCTGCAATATACTGATTCCTTCCCACAGAACAATGTACATTGAGTAACAGTATCATTTATACTATATCTACATTGGATATAATGTAATATACTGATGCCTTCCCACAGATCAATGTAATTTTGGTAACAACATCATTATTACTATATCTACATTAGATATAATGTAATATACTGATACCTTCCCACAGATCAATGTACATATAATAGCAGTTTCGTTATTACTATATCTACAATAGATATAATGTAATATACTGATATCTTCCCACAGATCAATATACATATAATAACAGTATCGTTATTACTATATCTACATTAGATATGTAATATACATTTAATAACAATATCATTATTAATATATCTACATCAGATTTAATGTAATATACTGATTTATTCCCACAGACCAATCTACATTTAATAACAATATGATTATTATTATATCTACATTGGATACAATGTAATATACTGATACCTTCCCACAGATCAATGTACATTGAGTAACAGTATCATTTATACTATATCTACATCAGATGTAATTTAATATACTGATTTAATCCCACAGATCAATGTACATATAATAACAGTTTCGCTATTACTATATCTACATTAGATATAATGTAATATCCTGATACCTTCCCACAGATCAATGTACATATAATAGCAGTTTCTTTATTATTATATCTACAATAGATATAATGTAATATACTGATATCTTCCCGCAGATCAATATACATATAATAACAGTATCGTTATTACTATATCTACATTAGATATGTAATATACATTTAATAACAATATCATTATTACTATATCTACATTAGATATAATGTAATATACTGATGCCTTCCCACAGATCAATGTAATTTTGGTAACAATATCATTATTACTAGATCTACTTAGATATAATGAGTATATACTGAGCCCTACCCTCAGATCAATGTACATATATAACAGTTCGTTATTACGATATCTACAATAGATATAATGTAATATACTGATAGCCATGGCCCACAGATTCAATAGACATATAATAACAGTATCGTTATTACTATTATCTACATTGGATATAATGTAAATATACTGATACCTTCCCACAGATCAATGTACATATAATAACAGTATCGTTATTACTATATCTACATTAGATATAATGTAATATACTGATACCTTCCCACAGATCAATGTACATAGAATAACAGTATCGTAATTACTATATCTACATTAGATATGTATATACTTTTAATAACAATAGTCTTATTACTATATCTACATTAGATATAATGTAATATAATGATCCCTTCCCACCGATCAATGTACATATAATGCAGTATCGTTATTACTATATCTGAATTAGATCTCCTGCAATATACTGATCCCTTCCCATAGATCAATGTACATTGAATAACAGTATCATTTATACTATATCGACATTGGATATAATGTAATTTACTGATACCTTCCCACAGATCAATGTACATACAATAACAGTATCGTTATTACTATATCTACATTAGATATGTAATATACATCTAATAACAATATCATTATTACTATATCTACATCAGATGTAATGTAATATACTGATTTATTCCCACAGACCAATGTACATTTAATAACAATATCATTATTCCTATATCTACATTGCATACAATGTAATATACTGATACCTTCCCACAGATCAATGTACATATAATAACAGTTTCGGAGTTACTATATCTACAATAGATATAATGTAATATACTGATGCCTTCCCACAGATCAATGTAATTTTGGTAACAACTTCATTATTACTATATCTACATTAGATATAATGTAATATAATGATCCCTTCCCACCGATGAATGTACATATAATGGCAGTATCGTTATTACTATATCTGAATTAGATCTCCTGCAATATACTGATCCCTTCCCACCGATGAATGTACATATAATGGCAGTATCGTTATCACTATATCTGAATTAGATCTCCTGCAATATACTGATCCCTTCCCACAGATCAATGTACATATAATAACAGTATCGTTATTACTATATCTACATTAGATATAATGTAATATAATGATCCCTTCCCACCGATCAATGTACATATAATGGCAGTATCGTTATCACTATATCTGAATTACATCTCCTGCAATATACTGATCCCTTCCCACAGATCAATGTACATTGAATAACATTATCATTTATACTATATCGACATTGGATATAATGTAATATACTGATGCCTTCCCACGGATCAATGTAATTTTGGTAACAATATCATTATTACTATATCTACCTTAGATATAATGATATATACTGATCCCTACCCTCAGATCAATGTACATATAATAACAGTTTCGTTATTACTACATCTACAATAGATATAATGTAATATACCGATACCTTCCCACAGATCAATATACATATAATAACAGTATCGTTATTACTATATCTACATTATATATAATGTAATATACTGATACCTTCCCACAGATCAATGTACATATAATAACAGTATCGTTATTACTATATCTACATTAGATGAAATTTAATATACTGATTTAATCCCACAGATCAATGTACATTTAATAACAATATCATTATTACTATATCTACATTGGATACAATGTAATATACTGATACCTTCCCACAGATCAATATACATAGAATAACAGTATCGTTATTACTATATCTGCATTAGATATAATGTAATATAATTATCCCTTCCCACCGATCAGTGTACATATAATGGCAATATCCTTATTACTATATCTGAATTAGATCTCCTGCAATATACTGATATCTTCCCACAGATCAATTTACATATAATAACAGTATCGTTATTGCTATATCTACATTAGATATGTAGTATACATTTAATAACAATATCATTATTAATATATCTACATCAGATGTAATGTAATATACTGATTTATTCCCACAGACCAATGTACATTTAATAACAATATCATTATGACTATATCTACATTGGATACAATGTAATATACTGATACCTTCCCACAGACCAATGTACATTGAGTAACAGTATCATTTATACTATATCTACATCAGATGTAATTTAATATACTGATTTAATCCCACAGATCAATGTACATATAATAACAGTTTCGTTATTACTATATCTACATTAGATATGTAATATACATTTAACAACAATATCATTATTACTATATCTACATCAGATGAAATTTAATATACTGATTTATTCCCACAGACCAATGTACATTTAATAACAATATCATTATTACTATATCTACATTGGATACAATGTAATATATTGATACCTTCCCACAGATCAATGCACATATAATAACAGTATCGTTATTACTATATCTACATTATATATAATGTAATATACTGATATCTTCCCACAGATCAATTTACATATAATAACAGTATTGTAATTACTATATCTACATTAGATATGTAATATACATTTAATAACAATATCATTATTACTATATCTACATTAGATATAATGTAATATAATGATCCCTTCCCACCGATGAATGTACATATAATGGCAGTATCGTTATTACTATATCTGAATTAGATCTTCTGCAATATACTGATCCCTTCCCACAGATCAATGTACATTGAATAACAGTATCATTTATACTATATCGACATTGGATATAATGTAATATACTGCTGCCTTCCCACAGATCAATGTAATTTTGGTAACAATATCATTATTACTATATCTACATTAGATATAATGTAATATACTGATACCTTCCCACAGATCAATGTACATATAATAACAGTTTCGTCATTAATATATCTATTAAATGTACATGGGTCTGTGGGAATAAATCAGTATATTAAATTTCATCTGATGTAGATTTATTAATAATGATATTGTTATTAAATGTATATTACATATCAAATGCAGATATAGTAGTAACGATACTGTTATTATATGTACATTGATCTGTGGGAAGGTATCAGTGTATTACATTATATCTATTGTAGATATTGTAATAACGAAACTGTAATTATATGTACATGGATCTGTGGGTAGGGATCAGTATATTACATTGTATCTAATGTAGATATAGTAATAATGAAGTTGTTACCAAAATTACATTGATCTGTGGGAAGGCATCAGTATATTACATTATATCTATTGTAGATATAGTAATAACGAAACTGTTATTATATGCACATTGATCTGTGGGTAGAGATCAGTATATATCATTATATCTAATGTAGATATAGTAATAATGATATTGTTATTAAATGTATATTACATATCTAATGTAGATATAGTAATAACGAAACTGTTATTATATGTACATTGATCTGTGGGATTAAATCAGTATATTAAATTACATCTGATGTAGATATAGTAATAATGGTATTGTTATGAAATGTACATTGGTCTGTGGGAATAAATCAGTATATCACATTACATCTGATGTAGACATAGTAATAATGGTATTGTTATTAAATGTACATTGGTCTGCGGGATTAAATCAGTATATTAAATTTCATCTGATGTAGATATAGTAATAGTGATATTGTTATTAAATGTATATTACATAGCTAATGTAGATATAGTAATAACGATACTATTATTAAATGTACATTGATCTGTGGGAAGGCATCAGTATATTACATTATATCCAATCTAGATATAGTATAAATGATACTGCTATTCAATGTACATTGATCTGTGGGAAGGAATCAGTATATTGCAGTAGATCTAATGTAGATATAGTAATAACGATACTGTTATTAAATGTATATTACATATCTAATGTAGACATAGTAATAACGATACTGTTATTATATGTACATTGATCTGTGGGAAGGAATCAGTATATTGCAGTAGATCTAATGTTGATATAGTAATAACGATACTGTTATTAAATGTATATTACATATCTAATGTAGATATAGTAATAACGCTACTGTTATTATATGTACATTGATCTGTGGGAAGGTATCAGTATGTTACATTATATCTAACGTAGTGTCACGTCCTGTGACGCATTCTTTAAAATTTCTATTTCGCCACCCAAACTCTTTAAGCCGCTATTTCGCGACCTAAATTCTTTGAGCTTATATTTCGCTATACAGATTCTTTAAACTTACATTTCGCGATACAAATTCTTTGAACTTCTATTGCACCATCCAAATTCATCGCTCCGCAAAAATTCTGAGTGAGCAACTCAGCCGGGTCGTCGTACGGCGAGAACGCTGACGATCCGGACGAGGTGGTTCACCCGAATTGCCAAATCAAAAGTCGACCTCATTAATCAATATATAATAACGAGACCAAACCGCCCGCACACAGACCAGCTATAGTACAGAACTCGTATCAGATCAAATTTAGTGCAGACTCAAAAGTCATCGCGACCCGATCACTTCCGTGAAACTCGCTCAGAATCGGCCAGTCCGTTAACGCGAATCCGGATTTTATTCTAACACGCGTACAAAATCCGCAAAATACGACTCTGCTACGGGACCCAGAGACCCGACAGAGCAACTCGTCATTTGTAAAGCACGCGCAAGTTAAGAACTGTACGTAAGACCAATAAACATTTGTTGTGCTCGGAAGTGTGTGAACTTCAATTAAACGTCTACCCTACTGTCTACATCCACCAGGACGACTTATTTCTACAGGTATCCTCGCCCAGCGAAAGGTAAGTAAGAACCTCTACCTAACTAACAACGTAGATTAAATCATACAAAAGTACGCGGAGAACTCAGTGAGAGGGAGAACTTCACGACTTTACAGTGGTTCCGATACGAATCGAACGCCAACAGGCACTACTAACGTGTAATATAGGGTAGACTCATAAAAAAATCTAACTCGAGAATATAAATCTTTGTCTGCAACTTCAACAAAAATTCAAGAAATTCACTTTCGAATCAATTTCAATATACAACATTATCAATTCATTGAGATACTGCTACAAAGTAGACATAAAATTCACCTAAACAAAAAATTAACTCATTTATTCACTAAATAATTACAAATAATGAAACTTTCAAATGAATAATAAGAATTTTAAGCCAACGGATAACAAAAATATTAAGGACGAAAATAGATTAACAAGAAGCAGGACACAAGAAAATCCTGAACTCAAAAGTATTGTAGAAGATCGTAATCACGCATCAGCCTTTTTACAAAGCCGTAAAACACCGCGTTCACCAACAGAACGAAGAACATTTGACTTCACACCAAAAGCTACAACCGAGGTATCAAACGCGAATACAGAATTAGGTGCAATACCCAGAACAAAAAACGTAAAGAATCTAACCATAAACACTAACCAAACCGATAACGGAGGTGCCAGTTGGCAAGATAAAGACATAGGATTTACAATCAATCCAAGTAATTCAGCTAATAAAAACAAACAAACAGGAACTTTCACTTCCCCACTAATCCGAATAAGCCCCCAAGATAATAGAAACACTATCGAAACATTAAACGAAACAATAAACAACAGTTACAAAAACGACATATCCCTACTCGAAATTGAAGGAATTACAGAACAGCCAAGCCTAATAGGAAATCTGGACGGAGAAAGTAGCGAAGGAAATTTAACACTCATCTGTGGAAGTCCGGGAAATAAAATGACAAACCAGCAAAATCAAATCCAACCTCTTCGATTACCTCTAAAATACGTAGCAAATTTAATACCAGAATTCGATGGGAAAAACATTTCGGTCATAGAATACATTGAAAAATTAAAGCATGCTAAAAACATTATAACACCCGTAGATGAACCAGGTCTAATCCCGATTCTAAAAATTAAATTAAAAGGAGAAGTATACAAGGCACTAATAAATTCACCGATAAATAACGTAAATGATTTTATTCAAGCAATAAGGTTATTATTCCCATCTACCGAAAACATACACAGTTTATATGGAAAATTAACGGAATTGACACAAAAACCAGACGAAACAGTACTCAGCTACGGGAATAGATTACAGGAACTAGTAATACAAATTAAAGAATTAAAAAGAATGGAAACAGGCATAAATCAACAAATCATACAGGACTTTGACAGGACGATAAAAAACGACGCAGAAAAAAGCTTTAGAAACGGGTTAAAGCAGGAAATTAGAATAGAGTTAAAGCAGAAAGACGATTTAAACGTCCTTATACAAGAGGCCATCGACATCGAATCGAGGTTAAAGAAACAAAACATACTGAGAGGCGACTCAGCTAGTGTACTATGCAGTCTCGAGAAATATGACACAAACCCAGTAACATACACGTGTCAAATATGCAGAGAGCCAAACCACGAAGCATTATTTTGTAATAACGCGGCATGTGTATACTGTAAAAACAGAGACCACGTATCATACGATTGCAAATTCACCAGAAACAAGATACAGCTTATTTGCAAATATTGTAACACCCAGGGACATTCCATCGACGCATGTAAAATGAATAGATCAAAGGGAAATTATTGCCAATATTGCCAAGTAATGGGCCATACAGTCAGCCAATGCCCATTTATAATTGAATATGAAACATGCTGGAAGTGCAAAGGAAGTGGTCACGATCCAAACACCTGCACAAGACTCCCAAAGATTACAGAACTCTGCGAAATCTGTAATAGTAGGTACCATACAGCTGAAAATTGCCCAACACCTATGTGCCCACTTTGCAGGAAATTGGGCCATACTACAAAACACTGTCCGTTATTGAAAGACAATGGTCTGCAATTAATCATGTGCACAAACTGCAACGAAGAAGGCCATGACGCAGAAGAATGCGAAGGGGCAAGAGTTTTCCAAACAAGGACACACCCAATTAAATACCAAAATCGCAACCAATTGGGTCACTCGTCAGGAGACTACCACGAATTGAGAAACCCTCAACGTAGGTCAAATAACTCGTATGGAGACAATCACAATTTCAACCATAATAATAATAACTTCCAGAGAAAATATAAATACAATGAAAATTTTAACGGCAATAATCACTTCAGAAATAATAATAGCAATGGAAATTTTAATAGCAATAACTACCCCAGAAATAATAATAGCAATAGAGATAACCCGAGACACATGAACGAACCGCGAAAATTTTGTGACTATTGTAAAACCCCAAATCATACAATAAAGGAGTGTAGAAAACTGAAAGCCATTGAACTACGAGCTCAAAAAAGAGATATCTGTTCCTATTGCGAAGAACCAGGACACCAAATAGACGCATGTAGGAAACTTAAAAGCTAGGAGAACAGCGCCGGAAAATTCTGCAACCTTTGCAAAAGTACGAATCATACAACAGAGGAATGCTACAGAAATCAGAATCATCAACAGCACAGAGCGGGAAACGAATAGATTCTTCCTGGAGGGAGCGCACAGGAAGAAGTAACGATGAGCCGCTCGAAACATATAAAATTAACGACAACACAAAACCGAATGAATCAGAACAAGAAAAACCTCCTGAAACAAAACTACCCGACAATCGAAACATAAACGAAAAAAAGATATCAACAAGAATGGCAATGTATTCACTGAGACTGGAAAATCTATTGCAATACATCACAATAGAAAACCCTTACACAAGAGGGGAATGCAACCTACTCATCGATAGCGGTGCACAATTAAATATCATAAAAAAGGACCAGATACCAGCAAACGCAATACTAGAAGATAGGAAAATACTACTTTCAGGCATTACAGATAAACCATTACAAACTCTAGGAGCAACAAAAATACCCATAAATTACCAATATTTTGACTTTCACGTAGCACCAGAAGACTTTTCAATACCTTACGACGGAATATTAGGCATAAAAGTACTCCTCGAACAAAAATTAAGACTAGACGAAGGATACGTAGAAATAAATAACGGAAAATTTGAATTAAGGTCAGGAGAAGCAAATACAAATCACAGATTATCTTCACAAACAGTCGAAACAGTTAAATCGGAATTAACAGATGAGCAGAAATGCTTCATCAACAAGATATTACAGGGCACGACACATGCTAATGACACACTTACAACCGTACATACTGACTCGGAAACACTGCAACAAACAGGAATCAGCGAAAACTCGAGCGACATTGACAATGCAAACCAAGACCTTCCGCAACCGGATAATATGACAGGAGACTCAGACGATAGCTTCAATAACGATATACTACATTTATTAAACATAGTGGACAAATTAAATAACGAACCAAGTAACGTAACAATAAATACGGAACAGACGACGTCAGCAAATCTCGAAGAACATTTAGAAACGGACAACAAATACGCAGGACAGATAATAAACAGTATAAATACAGTACTCGACAGCCACGAAGGAAAGTGCGAAATAGAGTCGTACGACTACACAACATTTCTAACAAAAGTAGACGAAAATACAAGCATCAAATTCAAAAACGAAACTGACCTTTTAGAAAACAAATATAACTATGCAGCATACGATGTAGAAGACATATTGGAAGGATTTCAGGAAACAGGAAACCTACCAGAAATAGACGAAAGCGAAATATTAGAAGTAGGAAAAATCAGTTTTACAGAAAACAAGGAAAATGGTACTGTGACGAAAAGCAAAGAAACGGAAAATCGGCGGGATAAACTTTTAGAAAAAATTCGGCTAAGAAACCTATCCGAAGATAAGGAAGCCATAATGAGAGAATTGATCGAAGAAAATAATGACATATTTTGGTTAGAAGGAGATAAAATAGAGTCCTACAATACGGAACAACATGAAATTAACCTAACGGACGAGAAACCCGTATATGTAAAACAATTTCCCTTGCCACATAAATTAAAAGAAACTGCGGTACAAGAAACGGAAAAATTAATCGCAAACGGTTTTGTCAGACACTCAAAAAGTGCTTTTAACGCCCCAACTTGGGTAGTCAAAAAGAAGGAAACAGCCGAGGGAAAGAAAAGATGGAGACTGGTAATAGACTACAGAAAATTAAACGAAAAAACGATCCCAGACCCATATCTACTCCCAAATATAACTGAAATCTTCGACCAATTAGGACAGGCAAAACTATATCACGTAGTAGATTTAAAATCAGGCTTCCATCAAATCAAGATGAACCCAAGAGACATACATAAGACAGCTTTCAGCATACATCCATTGGGACGATTTGAATTCAATGTCTTACCTTTCGGATTAAGAAACTCGCCACGAACCTTTCAGAGGGTAATAAACACAGCATTAGGCGATTCAATTGGAAAAATTTGCTTTGTTTTCATCGATGACATCATAATATTTGGAGGAAATTTAGAGGAACTCAACACGAGATTTAACACAGTCGCACAAAAATTAAGAGACGTAAAATTAAAACTTGAGCCCGAAAAATGCGAATTCCTTAAATCGGAAGTATGCTTTCTAGGACACATACTAAGTGGGAAAGGTATAAAACCCGACCCAGCAAAAACAGAAGCTGTACAAAAATTTCCAACTCCTAAGAACGTCAAGAACATAAGAGAATTCTTAGGACTCGCAGGCTACTACAGACGATTCGTAAACAATTTCGCAAAAATTGCAAAACCTTTAACAAGTTTATTGCAAAAAGACACAAAATTTTCCTGCAACACGGAACAGCAAAACGCTTTCATAAAACTCAAGGAAATATTATGCAACGCACCTATACTACAGTACCCCAAATTCGATGAACCATACGTTATCACGACAGACGCATCTAAATACGCCCTAGGTGCAGTACTATCGCAAGGAGAAATTGGGAAAGACAGACCAATCGCATACGCATCACGAGTATTACAGGAAGCAGAAATCAAATATGACACCTACGAAAAAGAAGCTCTAGCAATAATGTTCGCAATAAAAACATTTCGAAACTACATTTATGGAAATAAATTTACAATAGTTACAGATCATAAACCACTACTTTGGCTAAAAACAGCCGACAATAATACTAGAGTACAAAAATGGAGATTAAAATTATCGGACTACGAATACGATATAGTTTATAAACCAGGTAAGCAAAACGTGAATGCCGATGCATTATCGAGAAATCCGGTGGACAACGTACACGTGTCCGTTACAACAAGAGCGCAAGGAAAGAAAGATATCAGCAAAAACTCGGCAACCGCGAAAATTCCAAGTCAAGATAAAGTAGAAGACGATCATATAAAGGCCAAAAGGAAAAGGGGTAGATCAAGAAAGGAAGTTCAAGAACAGTCAGGTCAAGAAACAACCGCAAACAGTAGTAGCAATGAAAGAACGGATAAAACAAAAAAAGACAATATAGAAGAACAGGAACAAAAAAATTTAATTTACACGAAAAACTCAATCCAATTTAGAAATGATAACATCGTGCACATGATTACTAAACAGGGCATACCTTTGGATAAAACCACCAATGAGCTAATGAAAACTAAAAATATAAAAATAAACCCCAACCTATCGGAAAATGAAGTCGAAATAATAGAAATAAATAATAAAAACCTCTTTGTTTTATGTCTAAACATAGCATCATCATCAGAAATAATAAAACAGAACTTGATAAAACTATTCAATATATTAAAAGATTTACTTATACGAAAAAACATAAAAATTTTCAGCATTTCAAAAGATATTAAAATACTAAATATAAACTGGAACGAAATAGAAGAAATAATAAAAAACACTTTCGATAAAACCGACATTAAAATAATAGTTTGCCTAAATAATATAGAATATGTAAAACCCGAGAACAGAAATAAAATATTTGACCAATTCCACTCTACAAAACTAGGAGGTCATTCAGGTGTAAATAGAACATATAATAGAATAAAAGACAAATTCTTTTGGGAAAATCTAAAACAAGATATTCAAAATAAAATCAAAAAATGCGAGGAATGCCAAAGAAACAAATTAAAAAGAATTAAAACTAGACAACCAATGGTAATAACAGACACACCAATGAAAACTTTCGATAAAATCGCAATGGACATTGTCGGTCCACTCAACGTCACAAAAAATAATAATAAATACATTTTAACCATACAAGACCAATTATCAAAATTTTTAGTAGCAGTACCTTTAAAAGATCAAACAGCAGAATCAGTCGCAGATGCTTTTGTAAAAAAATTTATATGCACTTTTGGCTCACCTAAAATAGTACTTACTGATAGAGGAACAAATTTCACTAGTAAAATCATGAAACAAGTTGCAAAAAGATTTAAATTCTCAAAAATCGAAACAACATCTTTTTCACCTCAATCAAACGGATCATTAGAAAGAGCACATCATCCACTTTGCGAATATTTAAAAAATTTTTCAACAAAAAAATGTGAATGGGATGAACTTCTAGAGCTAGCACAATTCAACTATAACACAAGCATTCATTCCGGTCACAATTTCACACCGCATGAACTGGTTTTCGCTTACCCAGCTAGGCTACCTTCGACCGAACCTCTAAAGAAATCAGAACAGTTACCTACACATAACGATTATCTGGAAAACCTAATAAAAAACATGAGAGACATAGCTACTATGGCACGCGAAAATCTAATAGACTCAAAAATGAAATCAAAAGAATACTACGATAGATTCATTAAACCGGTAGAATTTAAAATCGGAGACAAAGTATGGTTACTCAAAGAACCTAAACCGGGAAAATTAGAAAAGGATTGGTATTTAGGGCCATACGAAATACTAAAAATAGGTGATAACAATAATATAACAATCAATTACAAAGGAAAGCCAAAAACAGTTCACGCGAACAAATTAAGCATTCAGCAGCACAGGAAATAACATAAGCCTTCTTTCTAGGAAAAGAGCCGACAATGAAGTTAATTCTATTAATTTATATCAGCACATTCAAAATTAGCCAAGCAATAATCGGGTTTGATTGCGGCGCAACGAACCCGATCGTATCGACATACTCTTTACTGGACACCGGAGAATGCGACTTCCACCATGCAGACGTTAGCATAACCAACACAACAATACGACTCCTACAATTAGCGGAATTCAGAACGGCTCCAATCATACAATGCAAAATAGAGATCCAACGCACAATCTTCCGATGCGGAATGTTCAGCCACTTAGTACCAGTAGAAAATGCGATACAAGAATACCTTCTAGACATAAGCCATGAAAACTGTAAATCCATACACAACACCGGAATATTTAGATACGATAATTTTCACACAATCGCGAATTTAAAAGTAAATTCAACGAAATCCGTAGGAATAAGTCTAGCAGGAAATGCAATAGAGAGCTCGTGTACAGGAGCGTCCTATTCCGATAGCTACGGAACATGGAATAAAGTATATGTACAAGGTCTTATAAAAATTACATTAATAGAATACACCGCGCAAGTTAGCCTTAATAATGATAAATTACGTTTAGCATCAGGAACAATTTGTAAATTTTCGGATGAACACTGTATTGACATGGAAGGCGGACATACCTTCTGGTCAGCGCTACCGAGAGAGGATTGTCTTAAAACTAAATTCGACGTATTATACCGAGGTCCGGTAACAAAACTAACAGCTAAAAATCGCGAAACATTATACACAATAGAAACAACCGACATCTCATTCGCGCTAGCAGCGAAAGGAAACATCGAAACCTGCAACAGAATATTAACAAAAACTGAACACCCAAAATTAATTATATACGAAAGATCACAAAATAACATACTATTCGATAACGACGCACAGCCATCAAAAGAAATACTAAATTTAGACATTCTCACTTACACTAATTCAAAATTCGTATATGTAGAAAAACACTTCAGGGCTCAAATACAAAATTTATATTTAGATATTTTAAGTGAAAAATGCAAACTAGAAAGAAAAACAATCTACAATTCTCTATCCATAGCCTCTATTTCACCAGACGAATTTGCGTACAATTTAATGGAAAAACCGGGATATATTGCTAGGATTGCAGGAGAGGTGGTACACATCATAAAATGCACGCCAAAGGAAGTGCAATTAATCCACACAGATAAATGCTATACGCAATTACCAGTAACCTCAGGAAACCAAACACGATTCCTGACACCGAAAACACACATATTAATGAAGTCAGGAACTCAGATAGAATGTAACACAATCATTCCACAATATTACAAAATAAACAACAATTGGATAGCACTAACACCAACACCAAGACAAGCGCAAAATCCAGGAATTCTAAAACCTAACACAAATATTTCCTGGGAATACAAAGAAATAAATTCACTAGCATCAAGCGGAATTTATTCACAAGAAGACCTCCAAGAACTCCAACAACACATCATGTTCCCCTTAGAAAAATCAGCCTTGCTGAATACAATAGCGAGGGGCATGCTAGGAGAAGAAAGCGTACAAGGAGGACTAATCAACAATCTTTTTACGGAAAACACGCTATCCCACATCGCAGAAAATACGTGGAATAAATTCATGGAAAAATTCATCAAATTCGGTTCAATTAGCTCTGCAGTAATAATGATCCTTATAATCATTCATATCTGCAAGCTAATAATTGACACAATTATAAGAGGATACACACTGCATACATTATATGGCTGGTCCCTACACCTATTGGCAGCCATCTTTAGTTCAATTACATACTTATTGGTAACATTAAAGAACAATAAAAACATCAAAAGGCTCCCAAGACGAAAACGCCTAACGAAAAACGAAGACATCGAATTGAACGAAATAAAGATAGAGCAACCAAACAGCCTAAAATGGGGGATATCACCGCCTATCCCACAACGACCACCTGCACTCAGAGCACCTACAGTCAAACCACCCGAAATTAAACCACCACAACCAATAAAACAAGAAAGAATACAGGTTTTTACGCTAGAAGCATGAAACTAAACAAACGCAACGCAAAGGGGAACGCAAGGAACACGCATAAATAAACACACGCGAACTTTAAACAAAATAAAAATTTATTCAAAAAAAAAAAAAAAAAAAATGAAAAGTAACAAAATTCACAAAGTAGTAACATACAATAGAAATCTTACAATAAAGGTTAATTAAAAATACGATTGGAAAGGGAAAGGAAGTGGAGGACACAGTGAACAACAAGTTATAATCAAAGGATTTATTCAAAAAAAATAATAATAATAGTAATAATATATAATTATAAAAGAAATCCTTCATTCAACAATAAAAGCAAAAAGTTGGGCAGTTCACTCCTGCTCGAATAAGGGGGCGATGTTCAACATTCGGTCCTCATCCCACTCGTATAATTCTTCAAGGTACCGCCGAAAATTGCAGCGATACTCTCGTACCGTCCGCTTATACGCCAAATTTATCATTCCATGGCACCATATGAAGCGGCCATCAGTACGCTGAAGAAGAAAAAAAAAGGTCATTAACAACAATAATGAATAAACAAAATAAAAGACCACTTACCCATGATGCGAACACCTCCTTCCTAGGCCTTGATAAATCCATAAACACGGGGAATGGTATGAATGTCATATTGACTTTTAGCGCGGCGTTAGGACGGAAATGGCAGGCAGAACAAAATTTTTCGTTCAAGTGACGATACTATCCGATCGAACGGATATATATATCAATTACCCCACCAGGTGCACAAAAATTTCTAAGTAAATACAGGACGTTAAACCGATGAAGCACTCAATAATACTCGGAACCAGCGCATGCAAAACATCGCTGTCTCAGCACATACCCGCCACAATAGAGGATCTAAGAATTACCAATTTCATTCTAGAAACCTTGAATTTAAAAGTTAATAAAGAAGCCCCGAAGTGTCGGTCTACAATATTATTCAGTACACGCACTATATGTAGTTCCGCTACGCACCCCTACCGCCTCAATCTCAGCGGGGAGGGAAGTAAATGGCCATCCGAAAACCATTTACTCTTTGTAACATACCAATTCGTAAACGCAAAGAAATATTAGCAAAAAAAATTTTACCCAGCGCAACAAATTCACACCAACTAACAAATATTGTAATTACACTCACCTTAAAATTGTAAAACTCATCTAACTCATAAAACCGCAAACTATGAATTTGGATAACACAATCGCTTAAAGAAAATTTTCTTTCCAGATTTATTTGTTGATATCGTACCGATATGCAACAATCTAGGCGGCCAGGTGTCACGTCCTGTGACGCATTCTTTAAAATTTCTATTTCGCCACCCAAACTCTTTAAGCCGCTATTTCGCGACCTAAATTCTTTAAGCTTATATTTCGCTATACAGATTCTTTAAACTTACATTTCGCGATACAAATTCTTTGAACTTCTATTGCACCATCCAAATTCATCGCTCCGCAAAAATTCTGAGTGAGCAACTCAGCCGGGTCGTCGTACGGCGAGAACGCTGACGATCCGGACGAGGTGGTTCACCCGAATTGCCAAATCAAAAGTCGACCTCATTAATCAATATATAATAACGAGACCAAACCGCCCGCACACAGACCAACTATAGTACAGAACTCGTATCAGATCAAATTTAGTGCAGACTCAAAAGTCATCGCGACCCGATCACTTCCGTGAAACTCGCTCAGAATCGGCCAGTCCGTTAACGCGAATCCGGATTTTATTCTAACACGCGTACAAAATCCGCAAAATACGACTCTGCTACGGGACCCAGAGACCCGACAGAGCAACTCGTCATTTGTAAAGCACGCGCAAGTTAAGAACTGTACGTAAGACCAATAAACATTTGTTGTGCTCGGAAGTGTGTGAACTTCAATTAAACGTCTACCCTACTGTCTACATCCACCAGGACGACTTATTTCTACAGGTATCCTCGCCCAGCGAAAGGTAAGTAAGAACCTCTACCTAACTAACAACGTAGATTAAATCATACAAAAGTACGCGGAGAACTCAGTGAGAGGGAGAACTTCACGACTTTACAGTAGATATAGTAATAATGATATTGTTATTAAATGTACATTGGTCTGTGGGATTAAATCAGTATATTACATTTCATCTGATGTAGATATAGTAATAATGATACTGTTATTAAATGTATATTACATATCTAATGTAGATATAGTAATAACGAAACTGTTATTATATGTACACTGATCTGTGGGAAGGGATCAGTATATTACATTATTTCTAATGTAGATATAGTAATAATGATATTGTTACCAAAATTACATTGATCTGTGGGAAGGCATCAGTATATTACATTGTATCCAATGTAGATATAGTAATAATGATATTGTTATTAAATGTATATTACATATCAAATGGAGATATAGTAATAACGATACTGCCATTATATGTACATTGATCGGTGGGAAGGGATCATTATATTACATTATATCTAATGTAGATATAGTAATAATGATATTGTTATTAAATGTACATTGGTCTGTGGGATTAAATCAGTATATTACACTTCATCTAATGTAGATATAGGAATAATGATATTGTTATTAAATGTATATTACATATCTAATGTAGATATAGTAATAACGATACTGTTATTATATGTACATTGATCTGTGGGAAGGTATCAGTATATTACATTGTATCCAATGTAGATATAGTAATAACGATACTGTTATTAAACGTACATTGATCTGTGGGAAGGTATCAGTATATTACATTGTATCCAATGTAGATATAGTAATAATGATATTGTTATTAAATGTATATTACATATCAAATGGAGATATAGTAATGACGATACTGCCATTATATGTCCATTGATCGGGGGGAAGAGATCATTACATTACATTATATCTAATGTAGATATAGTAATAATGATATTGTTATTAAATGTACATTGGTCTGTGTGATTAAATCAGTACATTACATTTCATCTGATGTAGATATAGTATTAATGATATTGTTATTAGATGTATATTACATATCTAATGTAGATATAGTAATAACGATACTGTTATTGTATGTACATTGGTCTGTGGGAATAAATCAGTATATTACATTACATCTGATGTAGATATATTAATAATGATATTGTTATTAAATGTATGTTACATATCAAATGGAGATATAGTAATAACGATACTGCCATTATATGTACATTGATCGGTGGGACGGGATCATTATATTACATTATATCTAATGCAGATACAGTAATAATGATATTGTTATTAAACGTACATTGGTCTGTGGGAATAAATCAGTATATTAAATTTCATCTGATGTAGATATAGTAATAATGATATTGTTATTAAATGTATATTACATATCTAATGTAGTTATAGTAATAACGATACTGTTATTATATGTACATTGATCAGTGGGAAGGTATCAGTATATTACATTATATCTAATGTGGATATAGTAATAACGAAACTGTTATTATATGTACATTGATCTGTGGGATTATATCAGTATATTAAATTAAATCTGGTGTAGATATATTAATAATGATATTGTTATTAAATGTATATTGGTCTGTGGGATTAAATCAGTATATTAAATTTCATCTAATGTAGATATAGTAATAACGATACTGTTATTATATGTACATTGATCTGTGGGAAGGTATCAGTATATTACATTATATCTAATGTAGATATAGTAATAACGATACTGTTATTATATGTATATTGATCTGTGGGAAGGTATCAGTATGTTACATTTTATCTAATGTAGATATAGTAATAACGATACTGTTATTATATGTATATTGATCTGTGGGAAGGTATCAGTATATTACATTATATCTATTGTAGATATAGTAATAACGAAACTGTTATTATATGTACATTGATCTGTGGGAAGGGATCATTATATAACATTATATCTAATGTAGATATAGTAATAATGATATTGTTATTAAATGTACATTGGTCTGTGGGATTAAATCAGTATATTACATTTCATCTGATGTAGATATAGTAATAATGATATTGTTATTAAATGTATGTTACATATCAAATGGAGATATAGTAATAACGATACTGCCATTATATGTACATTGATCGGTGGGAAGGGATCATTATATTACATTATATCTAATGCAGATACAGTAATAATGATGTTGTTATTAAACGTACATTGGTCTGTGTGATTAAATCAGTACATTACATTTCATCTGATGTAGATATAGTATTAATGATATTGTTATTAGATGTATATTACATATCTAATGTAGATATAGTAATAACGATACTGTTATTGTATGTACATTGGTCTGTGGGAATAAATCAGTATATTACATTACATCTGATGTAGATATATTAATAATGATATTGTTATTAAATGTATATTACATATCTAATGTAGATATAGTAATTACGGTACTGTTATTATATGTACATTGATCTGTGGGAAGGTATCAGTATATTACATTATATCTAATGTAGATATAGTAATAATGATACTGTTATTATATGTACATTGATCTGTGGGAATGTATCAGTATATTACATTATATCTAATGTAGATATAGTAATAACGAAACTGTTATTATATGAATTCTGATCTGTGGGAAGTTATCAGTATATTACATTATATCTATTGTAGATATAGTAACAACGAAACTGTTATTATATGTACATTGATCTGTGGGAAGGTATCAGTATATTACATTGTATCCAATGTAGATATAGTAATAATGATATTGTTATTAAATGTACATTTGTCTGTGGGAATAAATCAGTATATTACATTACATCTGATGTAGATATAGTAATAACGATACTGTTATTATATGTACATTGATCTGTGGGAAGGTATCAGTATATTACATTGTATCCAATGTAGATATAGTAATAATGATATTGTTATTAAATGTACATTGGTCTGTGGGAATAAATCAGTATATTAAATTTCATCTGATGTAGATATAGTAATAATGATATTGTTATTAAATGTATATTACATATCTAATGTAGATATAGTAATAACGATACTGGTATTCTATGTATATTGATCTGTGGGAAGATATCAGTATATTACATTATATCTATTGTAGATATAGTAATAACGAAACTGCTATTATATGTACATTGATCTGTGGGTAGGGATCAGTATATTACATTATATCTAATGTAGATATAGTAATAATGATGTTGTTACCAAAATTACATTGATCTGTGGGAAGGCATCAGTATATTACATTATATCCAATGTAGATATAGTATAAATGATACTGTTACTCAATGTACATTGATCTGTGGGAAGGTATCAGTATATTACATTGTATCCAATGTAGATATAGTAATAATGATACTGTTATTAAATGTACATTGGTCTGTGGGAATAAATCAGTATATTACATTACATCTGATGTAGATATAGTAATAATGATATTGTTATTAAATGTATATTACATATCAAATGGAGATATAGTAATGACGATACTGCCATTATATGTACATTGATCGGGGGGAAGAGATCATTACATTACATTATATCTAATGTAGATATAGTAATAATGATATTGTTATTAAATGTACATTGGTCTGTGTGATTAAATCAGTACATTACATTTCATCTGATGTAGATATAGTATTAATGATATTGTTATTAGATGTATATTACATATCTAATGTAGATATAGTAATAACGATACTGTTATTGTATGTACATTGGTCTGTGGGAATAAATCAGTATATTACATTACATCTGATGTAGATATATTAATAATGATATTGTTATTAAATGTATGTTACATATCAAATGGAGATATAGTAATAACGATACTGCCATTATATGTACATTCATCGGTGGGACGGGATCATTATATTACATTATATCTAATGCAGATACAGTAATAATGATATTGTTATTAAACGTACATTGGTCTGTGGGAATAAATCAGTATATTAAATTTCATCTGATGTAGATATAGTAATAATGATATTGTTATTATATCTACATATCTTTGGAAGGTAATCATATATACTGTATCAATGTAGAGATCAGTAATAGATATTGTTATTATATGTACATTGAT
>NW_025791217.1:0-42183 GCF_907164935.1 Osmia bicornis bicornis | reverse complement strand
ATATCTACATTGGATATAATGTAATATACTGATGCCTTCCCACAGATCAATGTAATTTTGGTAACAACATCATTATTACTATATCTACATTAGATATAATGTAATATACTGATCACTTCCCACAGATCAATGCACAGATTGTAACATTATCGTCATTACTATATCTACATTATATATGTAATTAATACTTAATAACAGTATCGTTATTACTATATCTACATTAGATCTACTCTAATATACTGATTCCTTCCCACAGATCAATGTACATTGAATAACAGTATCATTTATACTATATCTACATTGGATATAATGTAATATACTGATGCCTTCCCACAGATCAATGTAATTTTGGTAACAATGTCATTATTACTATATCTACATTAGAAATAATGTAATATACTGATCCCTTCCCACAGATCAATGTACATATAATAACAGTTTCGTTATTACTATATCTACATTAGATATGTAATATACATTTAATAACAGTATCATTATTACTATATCTACATCAGATGAAATGTAATATACTGATATATTCCCACAGACCAATGTACAGTTAATAACAATAACATACTATATCTACATTAGATACAATGTAATATACTGATACCTTCAAACAGATCAATGTACATGCAATAACAGTAGCGTTATTACTATATCTACATTAGATATATAATATACATTTAATAACAATATCATTATTACTATATCTACATCAGATGAAATTTAATATAATGATCACATCGCACCGATCAATGCACTTATAATGGCAGTATCGTTATTACTATATCTACATTTGATATGTAATATACATTCAATAACAATATCATTATTAATATATCTACATCAGATGAAATTTAATATACTGATTTAATCCCACAGACCAATGTACATTTAATAACAATACCATTATTACTATATCTACATCAGATGTAATTTAATATACTGATTTAATCCCACAGATCAATGTACATATAATAACAATATCATTATTACTATATCTACATTAGATATATAATATACATTTAATAACAATATCATTATTACTATATCTACATCAGATGAAATTTAATATAATGATCACATCCCACCGATCAATGCACATATAATGGCAGTATCGTTATTACTATATCTACATTTGATATGTAATATACATTTAATAACAATATCATTATTAATATATCTACATCAGGTGAAATTTAATATACTGATTTAATCCCACAGACCAATGTACATTTAATGACAATACCATTATTACTATATCTACATCAGATGTAATTTAATATACTGATTTAATCCCACAGATCAATGTACATTTAATAACAATATCATTATTACTATATCTACATTAGATATAATGTAATATACTGATCCCTACCCCCAGATCAATGTAAATATAATAACAGTTTCGTTATTACTATATCTAAAACAGATATAATGTAATATACTGATACCTTCCCACAGATCAATGTACATATAATAACAGTATCGTTATTACTATATCTACATTAGATATGTAATTTACATTTAATAACAATATCATTATTACTATATCTACATCAGATGAAATTCAATATACTGATTTATTCCCACAGACCAATGTACATTTAATAACAATATCATTATTACTATATCTGCATTGGATACAATGTAATATACTGATACCTTCCCACAGATCAATGTACATATAATAACAGTATCGTTATTACTATATCTCCATTAGATATGTAATATACATTTATTACTATATCTACATCAGATGAAATTTAATATACTGATTTAATCCCACAGACAAATGTACATTTAATAACAATACCATTATTACTATATCTACATTAGATATAATGTAATATAATGATCCCTTCCCACCGATCAATGTACATATAATGGCAGTATCGTTATTACTATATCTGCATTAGATCTGCTGCAATATACTGATTCCTTCCCACAGATCAATGTACATTGAATAATAGTATCATTTATACTATATCTACATTGGATATAATGTAATATACTGATGCCGTCCCACAGATCTAATGTAATTTTGGTAACAACATCATTATTACTATATCTACATTAGATATAATGTAATATACTGATCCCTACCCACCGATCAATGTACATATAATGGCAGTATCGTTATTACTATATCTACATTAGATATGTAATAAATACTTAATAACAGTATCGTTATTACTATATCTACATTGGATGTAATGTAATATACTGATTTATTCCCACAGACCAATGTACATTTAAAAACAATATCAATATTACTATATCTACATTGGATACAATCTAATATACTGATCACATCCCACCGATCAATATACATATAATGGCAGTATCGTTATTTCTATATCTACATTTGATATGTAATATACATTTAATAACAATATCATTATTAATATATCTACATCAGATGTAATGTAATACACTGATTTATTCCCGCAGACCAATGTACATTTAATAACAGTATCATTATCACTATATCTACATCAGATGAAATTTAATATACTGATTTATTCCCACAGACCAATGTACATTTAATAACAATACCATTATTACTATATCCTCATTAGATATAATGTAATATACTGATCACTTCCCACAGATTAATGCACAGATTGTAACATTATCGTCATTACTATATCTACATTACATATGTAATTAATACTTAATAACAGTATCGTTATTACTATATCTACATTAGATCTACTCTAATATACTGATTCCTTCCCACAGATCAATGTACATTGAATAACAGTATCATTTATACTATATCTACATTGGATATAATGTAATATACTGATACCTTCCCACAGTCCAATGTACATTTAATAACAATATCATTATTACTATATCTACATTAGATATAATGTAATATAATGATCACATCCCACCGATCAATGCACATATAATGGCAGTATCGTTATTACTATATCTACATTTGATATGTAATATACATTTAATAACAATATCATTATTAATATATCTACATCAGGTGTAATGTATTATACTGATTTATTCAAACAGACCAATGTACATTTAATAACAATATCATTATTACTATATCTTCATTAGATATAATGTAATATACTGATCACTTCCCACAGATCAATGCAAGATTGTAACAATATCGTCATTACTATATGTACATTAGATACGTAATAAACACTTAATAACAGTATCGTTATTACTATATCTATATTAGATATAATGTAATATACTGATCCCTTCCCACAGATCAATGTAATTTTGGTAACAATATCGTTACTACTATATCTACATTGGATATAATGTAATATACTGATCCCTTCCCACAGATCAATGTACATATAATAACAATATCATTATTACTATATCTACATCAGATGTAATTTAATATACTGATTTAATCCCACAGATCAATGCACATTTAATAACAATATCGTTATTACTGTATCTACATTAGATATAATGTAATATACTGATCCCTACCCACAGATCAATGTACATATAATAACAGTTTCGTTATTACTATATCTACAATAGATATATTGTAATATACTGATACCTTCCCACAGATCAATGTACATATAATAACAGTATCGTTATTACTATATCTACATGAGATTTGGTATATACATTTAATAACAATTTCATTATTACTATATCTACATTAGATATGTAATATACATTTAATAACAATATCATTATTACTATATCTACATCAGCTGTAATTTAATATACTGATTTAATCCCACAGACCAATGTACATTTAATAACAATATCATTATTACTATATCTAAATTAGATATAATGTAATATAATGATCCCTTCCCACCGATCAACGTACATACAATGCCAGTATCGTTATTACTACATCTACATTTGATATGTAATATACATTTAATAACAATATCATTATTAATATATCTACATCAGATGTAATGTAACATACTGATTTATTCCCACAGACCCATGTACATTTAATGACAATACCATTATTACTATGTCTACATCAGATGTAATTTAATATACTGATTTAATCCCACAGATCAATGTACATATAATAACAGTTTCGTTATTACTATATCTACAATAGATATAATGTAATATACTGATAACTTTCCACAGATTAATGTACATATAATAACAGTATCGTAATTACTATATCTACATTAGATATGTAATATACATTTAATTACAATATCATTATTACTATGTCTACATCAGATGAAATGTAATATACTGATTTAATCCCACAGACCAATGTACATTTAATGACAATACCATTATTACTATATCTACATCAGATGTAATTTAATATACTGATTTAATCCCACAGATCAATGTACATTTAATAACAATATCATTATTACTGTATCTACATTAGATATAATGTAATATACTGATCCCTACCCACAGATCAATGTACATATAATAACAGTTTCGTTATTACTATATCTACAATAGATATAATGTAATATACTGATACCTTCCCACAGATCAATGTACATATAATAACAGTATGGTTATTACTATATCTACATTAGATATGTAATATACATTTAATAACAATTTCATTATTACTATATCTACATCAGATATAATGTAATATAATGATCCCTTGACACCGATCAATGTACATATAATGGCAGTATCGTTATTACTATATCTACATTAGATCTACTCTAATATACTGATTCCTTATCACAGATCAATGTACATTGAATAACAGTATCATTTATACTATATCTACATTGGATATAATGTAATATACTGATGCCTTCCCACAGATCAATGTAATTTTGGTAACAATGTCATTATTACTATATCTACATTAGAAATAATGTAATATACTGATCCCTTCCCACAGATCAATGTACATATAATAACAGTTTCGTTATTACTATATCTACATTAGATATTTAATATACATTTAATAACAGTATCATTATTACTATATCTACATCAGATGAAATGTAATATACTGATATATTCCCACAGACCAATGTACATTTAATAACAATAACATACTATATCTACATTAGATACAATGTAATATACTGATACCTTCAAACAGATCAATGTACATGCAATAACAGTAGCGTTATTACTATATCTACATTAGATATATAATATACATTTAATAACAATATCATTATTACTATATCTACATCAGATGAAATTTAATATAATGATCACATCCCACCGATCAATGCACATATAATGGCAGTATCGTTATTACTATATCTACATTTGATATGTAATATACATTTAATAACAATATCATTATTAATATATCTACATCAGATGTAATGTAATATACTGATTTAATCGCACAGACCAATGTACATTTAATGACAATACCATTATTACTATATCTACATCAGATGTAATTTGATATACTGATTTAATCCCACAGACCAATGTACATTTAATAACAATATCATTATTACTATATCTACATTAGATATAATGTAATATACTGATCCCTACCCCCAGATCAATGTACATATAATAACAGTATCGTTATTACTATATCTACATTAGATATGTAATATACATTTAATAACAATATCATTATTACTATATCTACATCAGATGAAATTCAATATACTGATTTATTCCCACAGACCAATGTACATTTAATAACAATATCATTATTACTATATCTGCATTGGATACAATGTAATATACTGATACCTTCCCACAGATCGATGTACATATAATAACAGTATCGTTATTACTATATCTACATCAGATGAAATTTAATATACTGATTTAATCCCACAGACAAATGTACATTTAATAACAATACCATTATTACTATATCTACATTAGATATAATGTAATATAATGATCCCTTCCCACCGATTAATGTACATATAATGGCAGTATCGTTATTACTATATCTGCATTAGATCTGCTGCAATATACTGATTCCTTCCCACAGATCAATGTACACTGAATAACAGTATCATTTACACTATATCTACATTGGATATAATGTAATATACTGATGCCGTCCCACAGATCAATGTAATTTTGGTAACAACATCATTACTACTATATCTACATTAGATATAATGTAATATACTGATCCCTACCCACCGATCAATGTACATATAATGGCAGTATCGTTATTACTATATCTACATTAGATATGTAATAAATACTTAATAACCGTATCGTTATTACCATATCTACATTAGATCTACTGGAATATACTGATTCCTTCCCAGAGATCAATGTACATTGAATAATAGTATCATTTATACTATATCTACATTGGATATAATGTAATATACTGATGCCTTCCCACAGATCAATGTAATTTTGGTAACAATATCATTATTACTATATCTACATAAGACATAATGTAATATACTGATCCCTTCCCACAGATCAATGTAATTTTGGGAACAATGTCATTATTACTGTATCTACATTAGGTATAATGTAATATACTGATCCCTACCCACAGATCAATGTACATATAATAACAGTTTCGTTATTACTATATCTACAATAGATATAATGTAATATACTGATAACTTTCCACAGATTAATGTACATATAATAACAGTATCGTTACTACTATATCTACATTAGATATGTAATATACATTTAATTACAATATCATTATTACTATATCTACATCAGATGAAATGTAATATACTGATTTAATCCCACAGACCAATGTACATTTAATGACAATACCATTATTACTATATCTACATCAGATGTAATTTAATATACTGATTTAATCCCACAGATCAATGTACATTTAATAACAATATCATTATTACTGTATCTACATTAGATATAATGTAATATACTGATCCCTACCCACAGATCAATGTACATATAATAACAGTTTCGTTATTACTATATCTACAATAGATATAATGTAATGTACTGATACCTTCCCACAGATCAATGTACATATAATAACAGTATGGTTATTACTATATCTACATCAGATATGTTATATACATTTAATAACAATATCATTATTACTATAACTACATTAGATATAATGTAATATAATGATCCCTTCCCACCGATCAACGTACATATAATGGCAGTATCGTTATTACTACATCTACATTTGATATGTAATATACATTTAATAACAATATCATTATTAATATATCTACATCAGATGTAATGTAACTTACTGATTTATTCCCACAGACCAATGTACATTTAAAAACAATATCAATATTACTATATCTACATTGGATACAATCTAATATACTGATCACATCCCACCGATCAATATACATATAATGGCAGTATCGTTATTTCTATATCTACATTTGATATGTAATATACATTTAATAACAATATCATTATTAATATATCTACATCAGATGTAATGTAATACACTGATTTATTCCCCGCAGACCAATGTACATTTAATAACAGTATCATTATCACTATATCTACATCAGATGAAATTTAATATACTGATTTATTCCCACAGATCAATGTACATATAATAACAGTTTCGTTATTACTATATCTACATTAGATATAATGTAATATAATGATCCCTACCCACAGATCAATGTACATATAATAACACTTTCGTTATTACTATATCTACATTAGATATGTAATATACATTTAATAACAATTTCATTATTACTATATCTACATCAGATATAATGTAATATAATGATCCCTTGACACCGATCAATGTACATATAATGGCAGTATCGTTATTACTATATCTACATTAGATATGTAATATACATTTAATAACAATATCATTATTACTATATCTACAACAGATGAAATGTAATATACTGATTTAATCCCACAGACCAATGTACTTTTAATAACAATACCATTATTACTATATCTACATCAGATGTAATTTAATATACTGATTTAATCCCACAGATCAATGCACATTTAATAACAATATCATTATTACTGTATCTACATTAGATATAATGTAATATACTGATCCCTACCCACAGATCAATGTACATATAATAACAGTTTCGTTATTACTATATCTACAATAGATATATGTAATATACTGATACCTTCCCACAGATCTATGTACATATAATAACAGTATCGTTATTACTATATCTACATGAGATATGTTATATACATTTAATAACAACATCATTATTACTATATCTACATTAGATATGTAGTATACATTTAATAACAATATCATTATTACTATATCTACATCAGCTGTAATTTAATATACTGATTTAATCCCACAGACCAATGTACATTTAATAACAATATCATTATTACTATATCTAAATTAGATATAATGTAATATAATGATCCCTTCCCACCGATCAACGTACATATAATGGCAGTATCGTTATTACTACATCTACATTTGATATGTAATATACATTTAATAACAATATCATTATTAATATATCTACATCAGATGTAATGTAACATACTGATTTATTCCCACAGACCCATGTACATTTAAAAACAATATCAATATTACTATATCTACATTGGATACAATGTAATATACTGATCACATCCCACCGATCAATATACATATAATGGCAGTATCGTTATTTCTATATCTACATTTGATATGTAATATACATTTAATAACAATATCATTATTAATATATCTACATCAGATGTAATGTAATACACTGATTTATTCCCACAGACCAATGTACATTTAATAACAGTATCATTATCACTATATCTACATCAGATGAAATTTAATATACTGATTTATTCCCACAGACCAATGTACATTTAATAACAATACCATTATTACTATATCCTCATTAGATATAATGTAATATACTGATCACTTCCCACAGATCAATGCACAGATTGTAACATTATCGTCATTACTATATCTACATTACATATGTAATTAATAGTTAATAACAGTATCGTTATTACTATATCTACATTAGATCTACTCTAATATACTGATTCCTTCCCACAGATCAATGTACATTGAATAACAGTATCATTTATACTATATCTACATTGGATATAATGTAATATACTGATGCCTTCCCACAGATCAATGTAATTTTGGTAACAATGTCATTATTACTATATCTACATTAGAAATAATGTAATATACTGATCCCTTCCCACAGATCAATGTACATATAATAACAGTTTCGTTATTACTATATCTACATTAGATATTTAATATACATTTAATAGCAATAGCATTATTACTATATCTTCATCAGATGATATTTAATATACTGATTTAATCCCACAGATCACTGTACATATAATAACAGTTTCGTTATTACTATATCTACATTAGATATAATGTAATATAATGTACAGTTCCCCCCGTTCAATGTACATATAATGGCAGTCTCGTTATTACTATATCTGCAATAGATCTCCTGCAATATACTGATCCCTTCCCACAGATCAATGTAGATTGAATAACAGTATCATTTATACTATATCTACATTGGATATAATGTAATATACTTATGCCTTCCCACACATCAATGTACTTTTGATAACAATATCATTATTACTATATCTACATCAGATGAAATTCAATATACTGATTTATTCCCTCAGACCAATGTACATTTAATAACAATATCATTATTACTATATCTACATTGGATACAATGTAATATACTGATACCTTCCCACAGATCAGTGTACATATAATAACAGTATCGTTATTACTATATCTCCATTAGATATGTAATATACATTTATTACTATATCTACATCAGATGAAATTTCATATACCGATTTAATCCCACAGACCAATGTACATTTAATAACAATACCATTATTACTATATCTACATCGGATGTACGTTAATATACTGATTTAATCCCACAGACCAATGTACATTTAATAACAACACCATTATTACTATATCTACATCAGATGTAATTTAATACACTGATTTAATCCCACAGATCAATGTACATATAATAACAGTTTCGTTATTACTATATCTACATTAGACCTACTGCAATATACTGATTCCTTCCCACAGATCAATGTACATTGCATACCAGTATCATTTCTACTATATCTACATTGAATATAATGTAATATACTGATGCCTTCCCACAGGTCAATGTACTCTTGGTAACAATATCATTATTACTATATCTACATTGGATACAATGCAATATACTGATCACATCCCACCGATCAATGTACATATAATGGCAGTATCGTTATTTCTATATCTACATTTGATATGTAATATACATTTAATAACAATATCATTATTAATATATCTACATCAGAAGTAATGTATTATACTGATTTATTCCCACAGACCAATGTACATTTAATAACGGTATCATTATCACTATATCTACATCAGATGAAATTTAATATACTGATTTAATCCCACAGACCAATGTACATTTCATAACAATACCATTATTACTATACCTACATCAGATATAATTTAATATACTGATTTAATCCCACAGATCAATGTACATATAATAACAGTTTCGTTATTACTATATCTACATTAGATATGTAATATACATTTAATAACAATATCATTATTACTATATCTACATCAGATGAAATTTAATATACTGATTTAATCCCACAGACCAATGTACATTTAATAACAATATCATTATTACTATATCTACATTAGATATAATGATATATACTGATCTCTACCCACAGATCAATGTGCATATAATAACAGTTTCGTTATTACTATATCTACAATAGATATTATGTAATATACTGATGCCTTCCCACAGATCAATGTAATTTTGGTAACAACTTCATTATTACTATATCTACATTAGATACAATGTAATATACTGATCCCTACCCACAGATCCATGTACATATAATTACAGTTTCGTTATTACAATATCTACAATAGATATAATGTAATACACTGATACCTTCCCACAGATCAATGTACATATAATAACAGTATCGTTACTACTATATCTGCATTTGATATGTAATATACATTTAATAACAATATCATTATTAATATATCTACATCAGATGAAATTTAATATACTGATTTAATCCCACAGACCCATGTACATTTAATAGATATATTAATGACGAAACTGTTATTATATGTACATTGATCTGTGGGTAGGGATCAGTATATTACATTATATCTAATTTAGATATAGTAATAATGGTATTGTTATTAAATGTACATTGGTCTGTGGGATTAAATCAGTATATAAATTTCATCTGATGTAGATATAGTTATAAATGTATATTACATATCTAATGTAGATATAGTAATAACGATACTGTTATTATATGTACATTGATCTGTGGGAAGGTATCAGTATATTACATTATATCTATTGTAGATATAGTAACTACGAAACTGTTATTATATGTACATTGATCTGTGGGAAGGTATCAGTATATTACATTATATCTATTGTAGATATAGTAATAACGAAACTGTTATTCAATGTACATTGATCTGTGGGAAGGGATCAGTATATTACATTGTATCCAATGTAGATATAGTAATAATGATATTGTTATTAAATGTACGTTGGTCTGTGGGATTAAATCAGTATATTAAATTTCATCTGATGTAGATATAGTAATAATGATATTGTTATTAAATGTATATTACATATCTAATGTAGATATAGTAATAAGGATACTGCCATTATATGTACATTGATCGGTGGGAAGGGATCATTATATTACATTATATCTAATGTAGATATAGTAATAATGATATTGTTATTGTATGTACATTGATCTGTGGGAAGGTATCAGTATATTACATTATATCTATTGTCGATATAGTAATAATGATATTGTTACCAAAATTACATTGATCTGTGGGAAGGCAGCAGTATATTACATTATATCCAATGTCGATATAGTATAAATGATACTGTTATTCAATGTACATTGATCTGTGGGAAGGGATCAGTATATTGCAGGAGATCTAATTCAGATATAGTAATAACGATACTGCCATTATATGTACATTCATCGGTGGGAAGGGATCATTATATTACATTATATCTAATGTAGATATAGTAATAATGATATTGTTATTAAATGAATATTACATATCTAATGTAGATATAGTAATAACGATACTGTTATTATATGTGCATTGATCTGTGGGAAGGTATCAGTATATTACATTGTATCCAATGTAGATATAGTATAAATGATACTGTTACTCAATGTACATTGTTCTGTGGGAAGGTATCAGTATATTACATTGTATCCAATGTAGATATAATAATAATGATATTGTTATTAAATGTACATTGATCTGTGGGATTAATCAGTATATTAAATTACATCTGATGTAGATATAGTAATAATGATATTGTTATTAAATGTACATTGATCTGTGAGATTAAATCAGTATATTAAATTACATCTGACGTAGATATAGTAATAATGATATTGTTATTAAATGTATATTACTTATCTAATGTAGATATAGTAATACCGATACTGTTATTATATGTATATTGATCTGTGGGAAGATATCAGTATATTACATTATATCTATTGTAGATATAGTAATAACGAAACTGCTATTATATGTACATTGATCTGTGGGAAGGTATCAGTATATTACATCATATCTAATGTAGATATAGTAATAACGAAACTGTTATTATATGTACATTGATCTGTGGGATTAAATCAGTATATTAAATTACATCTGATGTAGATATAGTATAAATGATACTGTTACTCATGTACATTGATCTGTGGGAAGTGATCAGTATATTACATTATATCTAATGTAGATATAATAATAACGAAACTGTTATTATATGGACATTGATCTGTGGGATTAAATCAGTATATTAAATTACATCTGATGTGGATATAGTAATAATGATATTGTTATTAAATGTACATTGGTCTGTGGGATTAAATCAGTATATTACATTTCATCTGATGTAGATATAGTATAAATGATACTGTTACTCAATGTACATTGATCTGTGGGAAGGAATCAGTATATTGCAGCAGATCTAATGCAGATATAGTAATAAGGATATTGCCATTATATGTACATTGATCGGTGGGAAGGGATCATTATATTACATTATATCTAATGTAGATATAGTAATAATGATATTGTTATTAAATGTATATTACATATGTAATGTAGATATAGTTATAACGATACTGTTATTATATGCATATTGATCTGTGGGAAGGTGTCAGTATATTACATTATATCTATTGTTGATATGTAATAACGAAACTGCTATTATCTGTACATTGATCTGTGGGAAGGTATCAGTATATTACATTATATCTAATGTAGATATAGTAATAACGATACTGTTATTATATGTACATTGATCTGTGGGAAGGTATCAATATATTACATTGTATCCATGTAGATATAGTAATAATGATATTGTTATTAAATGTACATTGGTCTGTGGGAATAAATCAGTATATTAAATTTCATCTGATGTAGATATAGTAATAATGATATTGTTATTAAATGTACATTAGTCTGTGGGAATAAATCAGTAGATTACATTACATCTGATGTAGATATATTAATATGATATTGTTATTAAATGTATATTACATATCTAATGTAGATATAGCAATAACGATACTGTTATTATATGTAAATTGATCTGTGGGAAGATATCAGTATATTACATTATATCTAATGTAGATATAGTAATAACGATACGGTTATTATATGTACATTGATCTGTGGGAAGGTATCAATATATTACATTGTATCCAATGTAGATATAGTAATAATGATATTGTTATTAAATGTACATTGGTCTGTGGGAATAAATCAGTATATTACATTACATCTGATGTAGATATATTAATAATGATATTGTTACTAAATGTATGTTACATATCAAATGGAGATATAGTAATAACGATACTGCCATTATATGTACATTGATCGGTGGGAAGGGATCATTATATTACATTATATCTAATGTAGATACAGTAATAATGATATTGTTATTAAATGTACATTGGTCTGTGGGAATAAATCAGTATATTAAATTTCATCTGATGTAGATATAGTAATAATGATATTGTTATTAAATGTATACTACATATCTAATGTAGATATAGTAATAACGAAACTGTTATTATATGTACATTGATCTGTGGGATTAAATCAGTATATTAAATTACATCTGACGTAGATATAGTAATAATGATATTGTTATTAAATGTATATTACATATCTAATGTAGATATAGTAATACCGATACTGTTATTATATGTATATTGATCTGTGGGAAGATATCAGTATATTACATTATATCTATTGTAGATATAGTAATAACGAAACTGCTATTATATGTACATTGATCTGTGGGAAGGTATCAGTATATTACATCATATCTAATGTAGATATAGTAATAACGAAACTGTTATTATATGTACATTGATCTGTGGGATTAAATCAGTATATTAAATTACATCTGATGTAGATATAGTATAAATGATACTGTTACTCAATGTACATTGATCTGTGGGAAGGAATCAGTATATTGCAGCAGATCTAATGCACATATAGTAATAAGGATATTGCCATTATATGTACATTGATCGGTGGGAAGGGATCATTATATTACATTATATCTAATGTAGATATAGTAATAATGATATTGTTATTAAATGTATATTACATATCTAATGTAGATATAGTTATAACGATACTGTTATTATATGCATATTGATCTGTGGGAAGGTGTCAGTATATTACATTATATCTATTGTTGATATAGTAATAACGAAACTGCTATTATCTGTACATTGATCTGTGGGAAGGTATCAGTATATTACATTGTATCCAATGTAGATATAGTAATAATGATATTGTTATTAAATGTACATTGGTCTGTGGGAATAAATCAGTATATTACATTACATCTGATGTAGATATATTAATAATGATATTGTTATTAAATGTATATTACATATCTAATGTAGATATAGCAATAACGATACTGTTATTATATGTAAATTGATCTGTGGGAAGATATCAGTATATTACATTATATCTAATGTAGATATAGTAATAACGATACTGTTATTATATGTACATTGATCTGTGGGAAGGTATCAATATATTACATTGTATCCAATGTAGATATAGTAATAATGATATTGTTATTAAATGTACATTGGTCTGTGGGAATAAATCAGTATATTAATTTCATCTGATGTAGATATAGTAATAATGATATTGTTATTAAATGTACATTGGTCTGTGTGAATAAATCATTATATTACATTACATCTGATGTAGATATATTAATAATGATATTGTTATTAAATGTATATTACATATCTAATGTAGATATAGCAATAACGATACTGTTATTATATGTAAATTGATCTGTGGGAAGATATCAGTATATTACATTATATCTAATGTAGATATAGTAATAACGAAACTGTTATTATATGGACATTGATCTGTGGGATTAAATCAGTATATTAAATTACATCTGATGTAGATATAGTAATAATGATATTGTTATTAAATGTATACTACATATATAATGTAGATATAGTAATAACGAAACTGTTATTATATGTACATTGATCTGTGGGATTAAATCAGTATATTAAATTACATCTGATGTAGATATAGTAATAATGATATTGTTATTAAATGTACATTGGTCTGTGGGATTGAATCATTATATTACATTATATCTAATGTGGATATAGTAATAATGATATTGTTATTAAATGTACATTGATCTGTGAGATTAAATCAGTATATTAAATTACATCTGACGTAGATATAGTAATAATGATATTGTTGTTAAATGTATATTACATATCTAATGTAGATATAGTAATAACGATACTGTTATTATATGTATATTGATCTGTGGGAAGATATCAGTATATTACATTATATCTATTGTAGATATAGTAATAACGAAACTGCTATTATATGCACATTGATCTGTGGGAAGGTATCAGTATTTTACATTATATCTAATGTAGATATAGTAATAACGAAACTGTTATTATATGTACATTGATCTGTGGGATTAAATCAGTATATTAAATTACATCTGATGTAGATATAGTAATAATGATATTGTTATTAAATGTATGTTACATATCTAATGTTGATATAGTAATAACGATACTGTTATTATATGTACATTGATCTGTGGGAAGGTATCAGTATATTACATTATATCTATTGAAGATATAGTAATAACGAAACTGCTATTATATGTACATTGATCTGTGGGTAGGGATCAGTATATTACATTATATCTAATGTAGATATAGTAATAATGATGTTGTTACCAAAATTACATTGATCTGTGGGAAGGCATCAGTATATTACATTATATCCAATGTAGATATAGTATAAATGATACTGTTACTCAATGTACATTGATCTGTGGGAAGGAATCAGTATATTGCAGCAGATCTAATGCAGATATAGTAATAAGGATATTGCCATTATATGTACATTGATCGGTGGGAAGGGGTCATTATATTACATTATATCTAATGTAGATATAGTAATAATGATATTGTTATTAAATGTATATTACATATCTAATGTAGATATAGTTATAACGATACTGTTATTATATGCATATTGATCTGTGGGAAAGTGTCAGTATATTACATTATATCTATTGTTGATACAGTAATAACGAAACTGCTATTATCAGTATATTACATTGTATCCAATGTAGATATAGTAATAATGATATTGTTATTAAATGCACATTGGTCTGTTGGAATAAATCAGTATATTACATTACATCTGATGTAGATATATTAATAATGATATTGTTATTAAATGTATATTACATATCTAATGTAGATATAGTAATAACGGTACTGTTATTATATGTACTTTGATCTGTGGGAAGGTATCAGTACATTACATTGTATCTAATGTAGATATAGTAACAATGGTATTGTCATTAAATGTACATTGGTCTGTGGGATTAAATCAATATATTAAATTTCATCTGATGTAGATATATTAATAATGATATTGTTATTAAATGTATATTACATATCTAATGTAGATATAGTAATAACGATACTGTTATTATATGTAAATTGATCTGTGGGAAGATATCAGTATATTACATTATATCCAATGTCGATATAGTATAAATGATACTGTTATTCAACGTACATTGATCTGTGGGAAGGGATCAGTATATTGCAGGAGATTTAATTCAGATATAGTGATAACGATACTGCCATTATATGTACATTCATCGGTGGGAAGGGATCATTATATTACATTATATCTAATGTAGATATAGTAATAATGATATTGTTATTAAATGTATATTACATATCTAATGTAGATATAGTAATTACGATACTGTTATTCTATGTATATTGATGTGCGGGAAGGTATCAGTATATTACATTATATCTATTGTAGATATAGTAATACCGAAACTGCTATTATATGTACATTGATCTGTGGGTAGGTATCAGTATATATCATTATATCTAATGTAGATATAGTAATAATGATGTTGTTACCAAAATTACATTGATCTGTGGGAAGGCATCAGTATATTACATTATATCCAATGTAGATATAGTATAAACGATACTGTTACTCAATGTACATTGATCTGTGGGAAGGTATCAGTATATTACATTGTATCCAATGTAGATATAATAATAATCATATTGTTATTAAATGTAGATTGGTCTGTGGGAATAAATCAGTATATTACATTAAATCTGATGTAGACATATTAATAATGATATTGTTATTAAATGTATATTACATATCTAATGTAGATATAGTAATAACGATACTGTTATTATATGTATATTGATCTGTGGGAAGATATCAGTATATTACATTATATCTACTGTAGATATAGTAATAACGAAACTGCTATTATATGTACATTGATCTGTGGGAAGGTATCAGTATTTTACATTATATCTAATGTAGATATAGTAATAACGAAACTGTTATTATATGTACATTGATCTGTGGGATTAAATCAGTATATTAAATTACATCTGATGTAGATATAGTATAAATGATACTGTTACTCAATGTACATTGATCTGTGGGAAGGTATCAGTATATTACATTGTATCCAATGTAGATATAATAATAATGATACTGTTATTAAATGTAGATTGGTCTGTGGGAATAAATCAGTATATTACATTAAATCTGATGTAGACATATTAATAATGATATTGTTATTAAATGTATATTACATATCTAATGTAGATATAGTAATAACGATACTGTTATTATATGTAAATTGATCTGTGGGAAGGTATCAGTATATTACATTATATCTAATGTAGATATAATAATAACGAAACTGTTATTATATGGACATTGATCTGTGGGATTAAATCAGTATATTAAATTACATCTGTTGTAGATATAGTAATAATGATATTGTTATTAAATGTACATTGGTCTGTGGGATTAAATCAGTATATTAGATTACATCTGATGTAGATATAGTAATAATGATATTGTTATTAAATGTATATTACATATCTAATGTAGATATAGTAATAACGATACTGTTATTCTATGTATATTGATCTGTGGGAAGGTATCAGTATATTACATTATATCTATTGTAGATATAGTAATAACGAAACTGCTATTATATGTACATTGATCTGTGGGTAGGGATCAGTATATTAGATTATATCCAATGTAGATATAGTATAAATGATACTGTTACTCAATGTACATTGATCTGTGGGAAGGAATCAGTATATTGCAGCAGATCTAATGCAGATATAGTAATAAGGATATTGCCATTATATGTACATTGATCGGTGGGAATGGATCATTATATTACATTATATCTAATGTAGATATAGTAATAATGATATTGTTATTAAATGTACATTGCATTTCGAATGTAGATATAGTAATAACGATACTGCCATTACATGTACATTGATCGGTGGGAAGGGATCAGTATATTACATTATCTCTAATTTAGATATAGTAATAATGATATTGTTATTAAATGTACATTGGTCTGTGGGATTAAATCAGTATATTAAATTTCATCTGATGTAGATATAGTAATAATGATATTGTTATTAAATGTATATTACATATCTAAGGGAGATATAGTAATAACGATACTGTTATTGTATGTACATTGATCTGTGGGAAGGTATCAGTATATTACATTGTATCTAATGTAGGTATAGTATGATATTGTTATTAAATGTACATTGGTCAGTGGGAATAAATCAGTATATTACATTACATCTGATGTAGAAATATTAATAATGATATTGTTATTAAATGTATATTAAATATCAAATGTAGATATAGATATAACGATACTGCCATTATATGTACATTGATCGGTGGGAAGTGATCATTATATTACATTATATCTAAAGTAGATATAGTAATAATGATATTGTTATTAAATGTATATTACATATCTAACGTAGGTATGGTAATATCGAAACGGTTATTATATGTACATTGATCTGTTGGAAGGTATCACTCTATTATATTGTATCTAATGTAGATATAGTATGATATTGTTATTATATGTACATTGATCTGTGGGAAGGGATCAGTATAATACATTATATCTAATGTAGATATAGTAATAATTCCCCCTGTGGCTGGGGGTCAGAATACCGCCACGGTACCCCCTGCCTGTCGTACGAGGCGACTAAAAGGGGACCTAAAAGGGAACAATGGGATCCATCTGACCGCCTGGAAGTACGGAACGCTTTGGTGTTCCTATCTTTGACTTGGAATGTGGAACCTGTAATTTTTCTTTATGATGATTAGGCTTGACCACGGACGAACTCTAAACATAAAAAATATTAAACTATGAATAGTACACGAAAAGATAAATACAATTACGGTGCAGGGGAACTCGGAGTCCTCAGTACCGGTCCGGTGGGTGGTGGGCGAGCGGGCCCCCCCGGATCGTCATCGAGTATCCGCCCAGCGCAGGAGGTGGAACCCCAGGCCTCTGCGCAGAGTATGGCTACTGGTGGAGCTGAATATGAGGTGGAATTTGACTGTACCTCGAAGACAATTGGAGTCGACGCATTGCACGCAGATCTGGAACAAGTGCTCGATTATAATGAGGACGAGGCTTTTTCTAGAAAACCGAAGGTTAATCGCACACCCCCTGGATCTGGGACAACCCCCCCGAATCTATCAAAGGCGCATGGCGTGCAGGGTGATCTAGGGTACATAGGCGAGAATACAGAGGATGGAGACGGGCTGACAGGAATAGGTTCTCACCGAAGGTCTAAAACGGCGAGTACCCACGACCCTTTGGCGGTCAGGACGACGGAGGAAAAGTTTGAGGCGGGTTTAGAGGCTCTTGCATCTTTGTTGCGAGTACTAGCGGCTGAAAACAACTCGGTTGCAGCTTACCTGCAAAGGTCAAGGAACGCAAACCCCACCGTACGTGAGACCTCAGCCAGAATAGAAAGATATTTGAAGAAAACAACGGATATGGTTGAGACACTAGTGCGCGTCAGAACTATGGAAGCTGGAAGTATGAATATAAATACTACAGTTGAACAAAAACTGAATGTGGGTATGCAAACGGGTATAGAAGGGTCCAAAAAGAACCCAACACCCCAGATAAAAAGAGTTGTGAAAATGGTGGAGGCGGAAACGCAAACGGATGAGGTATCTTTTGTTGTCCCACAGATATGCGATGCTGGGTCTAAGAAAGGGGTCGTAACTCGCAATAATGCGAAAAGGAAGGACTTAACGCCTCCCTTACCGCAACAAGAGAAGAGGTCGCGTATTGCGGAAATGGAAGCAGTAGAATTGTCGCCCCCAAAGGTTAGAGTTAGGAATGCATCAGCTACGATGGATGTCCAGCCAGATGCGGGATGGGAAATAGTGCGACGTAGGACAAAGAAAGACAGTTCACGAACTGGTACTCCTCGAGGCGCAAACGACGGTAATACACGGGGCAAAAATGATAGACCACTAGGGGTAGATATGCCTAGGGCACCAAATAAGTCGAAAACAAGACCACCGAAGTCAGAGGCTATTGCCGTGCGCTTTGCTGACAAGGCGACGTTTGCTGATGTCCTGAGGCGAATGAAGGAGAAAGTGGGTGCCGGTGCGCAAGGGGTGAAAGCTATGAGACAGACACGTGCAGGAAATCTTCTTTTGGAATTTTCCCAGACTGCGGATGTCGAAGGATTCCGACAGAAAATTGAAGGCTCTCTGGGCGATGATGTGCAGGTCTCAAGACTCCAACCACGTGCGGACATTGAAATAAGAGGGATTGACCCTTCTGTGGAGGTGGAAGAAGTTATCGCAGCGATAGTAAGCGAAACATCAGCGGTACCTGTTGATATCAAATGCCGCGTTTTAAGAGTTGACCAGAGGATGAATAAGGTCGCGGTTATTGAAGGACCTACGGTGAGATTAAATACCCTAATTAGAAAGGGAAAAATAAGGCTGGGGTGGACTATTGCCTCAGTCCGCGAGATTCCCAGGGTGGTACGGTGCTATAAGTGCCACGGTATCGGTCATATAGCCGTTAGGTGCGTCGAGTTCAAGAGCGACAAGGGAGTGTGCAGAAAGTGTGGTGGCCAGGATCACCAGATGAGAGATTGCACGGCTACGCCTAAGTGCCGACTATGTGTGAGGAAGGGACTCTCGGAGGAGGAGTCTAAACACGTGGCGGCATCTATTCGATGTCCCATGTATAGAGAAGCGATGAAGGTACTTGGTAATAAATAAATGATCAACGTACTGCAATTTAATATGAACAGGTGCAGGGCTGCCCATGAGCTCCTACTTAAGTCAGCGGAAGACCTGGAAATCGACATCGTTGCAATTTCAGAACCAAACAGGGCCGGAAATGGCTGGTTCGTAGATTGTGGAATGGATGCCTGCATTTGGGTTACCCCGCGGGGCGAAAAGAAGTTCAAGGTCGTGAGAGCCCTCGACAAAGGGCCGGGGTACATAGCAATTAGGGTAGATGACTATACGGTCTTCAGCTGTTATTACTCCCCTAACTTGGAGTCCAATTGCTTGGACGAACAACTGACCGAACTGGAGGCTGCAATTAGAAGAACTAGGTCTGGCAAGGTCATCGTGCTAGGCGATTTTAATAGCAGATCCCCCTTGTGGGGCAGCGATAGGTGGTGTTCAAGAGGCAAGATGTTAGTACAGCTCTGCGAGGCTAATGACCTCTTCCCAATTCTGTCGCCCGGTGGGGCTACCTGCACTAGGGGGAGTGGATCTAAGATCGATATTTTGTTCTGTAATCCTGAAGCCAATGGAGTGCTGGTGAAGTCACAGGTACTGGATCATTATACGGCATCTGATCACCAGTATTTACTACACAGCTTTCAGGGTGACCGTGTTCATTGCAATCGTCTTCCAGAATTAGACGCCATTGGACCCGTAAATTGCCACAGTTTTATACGCAGATTCCTTGCCAGGTGGGGAGACGCGGTGTCATCGGCAACCCCTAAAACAACTGAGGACGTGGAGGGATTTATCCAGGAGCTGGAGGTAGTAGTAGAGTCAAGTAGGAGCCGCACGAAAGGACCTTTGGCAAACAAAACACGTGTCCCGTGGTGGACGCAAGAGATTGCGGAATTGCGGAAGCAGGCCCATAGTAAAAGGAGAGCACTCGCAAGGGTAAGGAAAAGCAAGGCGGAGGAGGAGGTACTACGTGCAGCCCAGGAGTATAAAATAGCTAAACATCGACTCAACTGGGAGATCAGGAAGGCGAAGAGGGAAGATTGGAAGAGATTAATGGACACGGTAGATAAGGATACGTGGGGCCAACCATATAAGGCCGTCCTACAATCAATAAAACCTAGAAAGGTACTGACCAAGCTGGACACGGAGGAGATGGAGGCGGTTATCCACAAACTTTTCGTCACTAGTGCTGGTGAGGAGACTGCTGATGATGTAGTAGTTGATGAAGGTCCCACGAGGATGACGCCGTCGGGAGATGACCTGAACCTGGAAAAAGAAAAAGAAGATGAGGATGTTATTACAGCAAGGGATGTAACCCTGGCCTGTGCTAGGGCGAACCCGAAGAAGGCATCGGGTCCAGATGGTGTGCCCGCGGGTGCCCTTAAAACTTTGGGCGCGAAGGCGAGTAAGTACCTAGCTGCTGTTTTTAATGTGTGTTACAGAGAGGGATACTGGCCGCGGGCATGGAAAACAGGGCGGTTAGTATTACTACCTAAACCGAATAAGGAAGGCATGACAACGACCACTCAGGAGTATAGGCCACTGAGCATTATGTCGAACCTGAATAAAGTATTCGAGTACATAATAAAAAAGAAAATAGCAAAGGCTCTACAATTGTGTGATCTGGCGGAAAACCAATACGGCTTCCGTCAAGGTCGCAGTACAATACATGCGATTTCAGAGGTTATGGCGCACTGGGACTTGGCGAAAAGAGAAAGAAGACACTGTCTCCTTATATTAGTCGATGTTAAGAACGCGTTTAACACGCTTAGATGGGCCAGTGTGCATAGGGAGATAAAGAAACGAGGGTTTCCCCCCCGGCTCAGGGCCTTGACTAAGAGCTACCTGACTGACAGGTGGATCGTGTATCAGACACCGCAGGGCAATAAAACAATACAGGTATTTGCCGGAGTTCCGCAGGGGTCAGTTAATGGTCCAACACTTTGGAACATCGTATATGATGAACTATTACGGTTAAAGGTGAGGAGAGATGTTTACCTGGTAGGCTTTGCAGATGACGTTGGGATCATTGTAATAGACAGAGATATAGACAGGATGGCGGCTGTCGCTGAAAAAACACTGATTGACCTCACTGAATGGTACCGTAAGGAAGGACTAACGCTGGCAGAACATAAGACCGAGGCAATTTTACTCACGGGTAGGAAACATCCGGAGGGATTAAAGTTCAGATGTGGGAGAGTTTTAGTCACCAGCCAGAGAACAGCTAAATACCTAGGGGTGCTCTTTCCTAGAGATCAGGTGTTCAAAGAGCACATAGCGAAGGTCACAGATGCGGCTATGAAATATGCGAATGTAGTAGCTCAACTCGCCCCCAACACTGGTGGCGCGGGATTCGCTACTAGAATTCTGTATTACAGGATCGTAGAGTCGGTTACTCTGTACGCGGCTCCTATATGGAGAAGGGCAATGAAAACCCAGCTGAACGTTGCAAAGCTGAGGAGTGTGCAACGAATTGCCCTGGGAAGGGTTGCGCGTGCCTATCGAACGACATCAACGGAGGCGCTAATGGTGATCACGGGGTTCCCTCCCATCGACCTTCTGGCCGACGAAAGGGGTAGGATATTTGAGCGGATCAGGAAATTAGAAGACCAACACGAGGATATGGACCCGCAGAACAGGAAGGGTAAGGTGAAAGAGGAAGAGCGAGAGGCAACCATTACGCGTTGGCAGGCGGAGTGGGATGCCAGTGTGAATGGACGCTGGACCCACCGCATTATCCCTCGCATTAAAGAGTGGCTCGAGTGGGGACCAGAAATGGTAAACTACCAGACCACGCAGTGGTTAACAGGACACGGATGCTTTGGAACCTATCTCGAACGTTTTAAAAAAGCAGCAAATAGCCATTGTTGGTTTTGCCCCGGAGGGGTGGTCGATGATCCTGAACATTTATTAACAACGTGCATTCGCTGGCAGAGAGAGAGGGAAGCTGCCACCCAAAAAATTGGTGTGGCTGTAACACCCGAAAATTTTATGATGATCGCTAAAGATCCCAGGAAGAGGGTAGTTCTAAAAGGCTTTATAGAAACAGCCCTTAAGGACAAAGAGAGATGGGAGAGGGAAAACCTTAACAGGGCTGCCAGCAGGGGAGACGGTCGACAACGCGGTGCTTTGAGGTCCAGGAGGAGGAGACGACGACCACAGTGAGAAAAGAGTAAAAGACTGGGGAAACATCAAAGATAGTGGCGTGTCAACAGGAAGGAGGAAGAAACCACCCCCTCCTGTTATTTCTGGAGGAACCTTGAAGTAATGCCATAGGGCGGTCCCGAGGTGACTTTCTATGCGCCAGGAGCAGCTGAGGATCGAGGGGTTTTATTTTAGTAGGTATACCGGAAGAACGGGAGTCCTACACTACCGGGTCACATACCATCTTGACCCGGTGTGCGTAATGCATTTTCTTTCCCCTCGTTAAAAAAAAAAAAAAAAAAAAAAGATATAGTAATAATGATATTGTTATTAAATGTATATTAAATATCAAATGTAGATATAGTAATAACGATACTGCCATTATATGTACATTGATCGGTGGGAAGGGATCATTACATTACATTATATCTAATGTAGATATAGTAATAATGATATTGTTATTAAATGTACATTGGTCTGTGGGATTAAATCAGTATATTACATTACATCTGATGTAGATATAGTAATAATGATATTGTTATTAAATGTATATTACATACCTAATGTACGTGTAGTAATAACGATACTTCCATTATATGTACATTCATCGGTGGGAAGGGATCATTATATTACATTATATCTATTGTAGACATAGTAATAATGATATTGTCATTAAATGTATATTACATATCTAATGTAGATATAGTAATAACGATACTGACATTATATGTACATTGATCGGTGGGAAGTGATCACTATATTACATTATATCTAATGCAGATATAGTAATAATGATATTGATATTAAATGTATATTACATATCTAATGTAGATATAGTAATAACGAAACTGTTATTATATGTACATTGATCTGTGGGATTAAATCAGTATATTAAATTACATCTGATGTAGATATAGTAATAATGATATTGTTATTAAATGTACATTGGTCTGTGGGATTAAATCAGTATATTAAATTTCATCTGATGTAGATATAGTAATAATGATATTGTTATTAAATGTATATTACATATCTAAGGGAGATATAGTAACAACGATACTGTTATTCTATGTATATTGGTCTGTGGGAAGGTATCAGTATATTACATTATATCCAATGTAGATATAGTATAAATGATACTGTTACTCAATGTACATTGATCTGTGGGAAGGAATCAGTATATTGCAGCAGATCTAATGCAGATATAGTAATAACGATACTGCCATTATATGTACATTGATCCGTGGGAAGGGATCATTCTATTACATTATATCTAATGTAGATATAGTAATAATGATATTGTTATTAAATGTACATTGGTCTGTGGGATTAAATCAGTATATTACATTACACCTGATGTAGATATATTAATAATGATATTGTTATTAAATGTATATTACATATCAAATGTAGATATAGTAATAACGATACTGCCATTATATGTGCATTGATCGGTGGGATGTGATCAGTATATTACAATATATCTAATGTAGATATAGTAATAACGAACTGTTATTATACGTACATTGGTCTGTGGGAATAAATCAGTAAATTACATGTCATCAGATGTAGATATAGTAATAAAGGTATTGTTATTAAATGTATATTACATATCTGATGTAGATATAGTAATAACGATACTGTTATTATATGTACATTGATCTGTTGGAAGGTATCAGTACATTATATTGTATCTAATGTAGATATAGTAATAACGAAACTGTTATTATATGTACATTGATCTGTGGGAAGGGATCAGTATATTAAATTACATCTGATATAGATATAGTAATAATGGTATTGTTATTAAACGTACATTGGTCTGTGGGATTAAATCAGTGTATTACATTTCATCTGATGTAGATATAGTAATAATGATATTGTTATTAAATGTATATTGGTCTGTGGGATTAAATCAGTGTATTACATTTCATCTGATGTAGATATAGTGATAATGATATTGTTATTAAATGTATATTACATATCTAATGTAGATATAGTAACAACGAAACTGTTATTATATGTACATTGATCTGTGGGTAGGGATCAGTATGTATCATTATATCTAAGGTAGATATAGTAATAATGATGTTGTTACCAAAATTACATTGATCTGTGGGAAGGCATCAGTATATTACATTATATCCAATGTTGATATAGCATAAATGATACTGTTACTCAATGTACATTGACCTGTGGGAAGGGATCATTATATTACATTATATCTAATGTAGATATAGTAATAATGATATTGTTATTAAATGTATATTACATATCTAATGTAGATATAGTAATAACGATACTGTTATTATATGTATATAGATCTGTGGGAAGGTATCAGTATATTACATTATATCTATTGTAGATATAGTAATAACGAAACTGGTATTATATGTACATTGATCTGTGGGAAGGTATCAGTATATTACATTGTATCCAATGTAGATATAGTAATAATGATATTGTTATTAAATGTACATTGGTCTGTGGGAAAGAATCAGTATATTACATTACATCTGATGTAGATATATTAATAATGATATTGTTATTAAATGTATATTACATATCTAATGTAGATATAGTAATAACGATACTCTTATTATATGTATATTGATCTGTTGGAAGGTATCAGTATATTACATTATATCTATTGTAGATATAGTAATAACGAAACTGCTATTATATGTACATTGATCTGTGGGTAGGGATCAGTATATTACATTATATCTAATGTAGATATAGTAATAATGAAACTGTCATTATATGTACATTGATCTGTGGGATTAAATCAGTATAGTAAATTTCATCTGATGTAGATATAGTAATAATGATATTGTTATTAAATGTATATTACATATCTAATGTAGATATGGTAATAACGATACTGTTATTCTATGTATATTGATCTGTGGGAAGGTATCAGTATATTACATTATATCTATTGTAGATATAGTAATAACGATACTGCCATTATATGTACATTGATCGGTGGGAAGGGATCATTATATTACATTATATCTAATGTAGATATAGTAATAATGAAACTGTTATTATATGTACATTGATCTGTAGGATTAAATCAGTGTATTAAATTACATCTGATGTAGATATATTAATAATGGTATTGTTATTGAATGTGCATTGGTCTGTGGGATTAAATCAGTATATTAAATTTCATCTCATGTAGATATAGTAATAACGATATTGTTATTAAATGTATATTACATATCTAATGTAGATATGGTAATAACGATACTGTTATTCTATGTATATTGATCTGTGGGAAGGTATCAGTATATTACATTATATCTCTTGTAGATATAGTAATAACGATACTGCCATTATATGTACATTGATCGGTGGGAAGGGATCATTCTATTACATTATATCGAATGTAGATATAGTAATAATGATATTGTTATTAAATGTACATTGATCTGTGGGATTAAATCATTATATTACATTATATCTAATGTAGATATAGTCATAATGATATTGTTATTAAATGTACATTGTTCTGTGGGAATAAATCAGTATATTACATTACATCTGATGTAGATATATTAATAATGATATTGTTATTAAATGTATATTACATATCTAATGCAGATATAGTAATAACGATACTGTTGTTATATGTACATTGATCTGTGGGATTAAATCAGTATATTAAATTACATCTGATGTAGATATAGTAATAATGATATTGTTATTAAATGTATCTACAATAGATATAATGTAATATACTGATACCTTCCCACAGATCAATGTACATATAATAACAGTATCGTTATTACTATATCTACATTAGATATGTAATATACATTTAATAACAGTATCATTATTGCTATATCTACATCAGATGAAATTTAATATACTGATTTAATCCCACAGACCAATGTACATTTAATAACAATACCATTATTACTATATCTACATCAGATGTAATTTAATATACTGATTTAATCCCACAGATCAATGTACAAATAATAACAGTTTCGTTATTACTATATCTACATTAGATATAATGTAATATACTGATACCTTCCCACAGATCAATGTACATATAATGGCAGTATCGTAATTACTATATCTGCATTAGATCTCCTGCAATATACTGATCCCTTCCCACAGATCAATGTACATTGAATAACAGTATCATTTATACTATATCGACATTGGATATAATGTAATATACTGATGCCTTCATTATTACTATATCTTCATTAGATATAATGTAATATACTGATCACTTCCCACAGATCAATGCAAGATTGTAACAATATCGTCATTACTATATCTGCATTAGATACGTAATAAATACTTAATAACAGTATCGTTATTACTATATCTACATTAGATCTACTGAAGTATACTGATTCCTTCCAACAGATCAATGTAATTTTGGTAACAATATCATTATTACTATATCTACATTAGATATAATGTATTATACTGATACCTTCCCACAGATCAATGTACATATAATAACAGTATCGTAATTACTATATCTACATTAGATATGTAATATACAATTAATAACAATATCATTATTACTATATCTACATTAGATATAATGTAATATAATGATCCCTTCCCACCGATCAATGTACATTGAATAACAGTATCATTTATACTATATCGACATTGGATATAATGTAATATACTGATGCCTTCCCACAGATCAATGTAATTTTGGTAACAATATCATTATTACTATATCTACATTAGATATAATGATATATACTGATCCCTACCCACAGATCAGTGTACATATAATAACAGTTTCGTTATTACTATATCTACAATAGATATAATGTAATATACTGATCCCTACCCACAGATCAATGTACATATAATAACAGTTTCGTTATTACTATATCTACAGTAGATATAATGTAATATACTGATACCTTCCCACAGATCAATGTACATCCAATAACAGTATCGTTATTACTATATCTACATTAGGTATAATATAATATACTGATACCTTCCCACAGATCAATGTACATATAATAACAGTATCGTTATTACTATATCTACATTAGATATGTAATATACTTTTAATAACAATATCATTATTGCTATATCTACATCAGATGAAATGTAATATACTGATTTAATCCCACAGACCAATGTACATTTAATAACAATACCATTATTACTATATCTACATCGGGTTTAATTTAATATAATGATTTAATCCCACGGATCAATGTACATATAATAACAGTATCTACTATATCTACATCAGATATAATGTAATATACTGATACCTTCTCATAGATCAATGAACATATAATAACAGTTTCGTTATTACTATATCTACAATAGATATACTGTAATATACTGATACCTTCCCACAGATCAATGTACATACAATAACAGTATCGTTATTACTATATCTACATTAGGTATCATGTAATATACTGATACCTTCCCACAGATCAATGTACATATAATAACAGTATCGTTATTACTATATCTACATTAGATATGTAATATACTTTTAATAACAATATCATTATTGCTATATCTACATCAGATGAAATGTAATATACTGATTTAATCCCACAGACCAATGTACATTTAATAACAATACCATTATTACTATATCTACATCAGATGAAATTTAATATACTGATTTAATCCCACAGACCAATGTACATTTAATAACAATAACATTATTACTATATCTAAATTAGATATAATGTAATATAATGATCCCTTCCCACCGATCAATGTACATATAATGGCAGTATCGTTATTACTATATCTACATTAGATATAATGTAATATACTGATACCTTCCCACAGATCGATATACATAGAATAACAGTATCGATATTACCATATCTACATTAGATATGTAATATACATTTAATAACAATATCATTATTACTATATCTACATCAGATGAAATTTAATATACTGATTTAATCCCACAGACCAATGTACATTTAGTGACAATACCATTATTACTATATCTACATTAGATATAATGTAATATACTAATACCTTCCCACAGATCAATGTACATATAATAACAGTATCGTTATTACTATATCTACATTAGATATGTAATATACATTTAATAACAATATCATTATTACTATATCTACATTAGATATAATGTAACATACTGATCCCTTCCCACAGATCAAGGTACATATAATAACGGTTTCGTTATTACTATGTCCACAATAGATATAATGTAATATACTGATACCTTCCCACAGATCAATGTACATATAATAACAGTATCGTTACTACTATACCTACATTAGATATATAATATACATTTAATAACAATATCATTATTACTATATCTACATCAGATGAAATTTGATATACTGATTTAATCCCACAGACCAATGTACATTTAATAACAATATCATTATTACTATATCTACAATAGATATAATGTAATATACTGATTTAATCCCACAGACCAATGTACATTTAATAACAATAGCATTATTACTATATCTACATTATATCTAATGTAATGTAATGATCCCTTCCCACCGATCAATTTACATATAATGGCCGTATCGTTATTACTATATCTACATGAGATATGTAATATACATTTAATAACAATATCCTTATTACTATATCTACATCAGATGAAATTTAATATACTGATTTAATCCCACAGTCCAATGTACACTTAATAACAATATCATTATTACTATATCTACATTAGATATAATGTAATATAATGATCCCTTCCCACAGATCAATGTAATTTTGGTAACAATATCATTATGACTATATCTACAATAGATATAATGTAATATACTGATCCCTTCCCACAGATCAATGTACATATAATAACAGTTTCGTTATTACTATATCTATATTAGATATGTAATATACATTTAATAACAATATCATTATTACCATATGTACATCAGATGAAATTTAATATACGGATTTAATCCCACAGAACAATGTACATTTAATAACAATACCATTATTACTATATCTACGTCAGATGCAATTTAATATACTGATTTAATCCCACAGATCAATTTACATATAATAACAGTTTCGTTATTACTATATCTACATTAGATATGTAATATACATTTAATAACAATATCATTATTACTATATCTACATCAAATGTAATTTAATATACTGATTTAATCCCACAGATCAATGTACATATAATAACAGTTTCTTTATTACTATGTCCACAATAGATATAATCTAACATACTGATACATTCCCACAGATCAATGTACATATAATAACAGTATCGTTATTACTATATCTCCATTAGATATGTAACATTCCTTTAATAACAATATCATTATTACTATATCTACATCAGACGAAATTTAATATACTGATTTAATCCCACAGACCAATGTACATTAATGACAATACGATTATTACTATATCTACATTAGATACAATGTAATATACTGATACCTTCCCACAGATGAATGTACATATAATAACAGTACCGTTAGTACTATATCTACATTAGATATGTAATATACATTTAATAACAATATCATTATTACTATATCTACATCAGATGAAATTTAATATACTGATTTAATCCCACAGACCAATATACATTTATTGACAATACCATTATTACTATATCTACATTAGATATAATGTAATGTAATGATCCCTTCCCACCGATCAATTTACATGAATAACAGTATCATTTATACTATATCTACATTGGATATAATGTATTATACTGATCCCTTCCCTCAGATCAATGTAATTTTGGTCACAATATCGTTATTACTATATCTACATTAGAGATAATGTAATATACTGATCCCTTCCCACAGATCAATGTACATATAATAACAGTATCGTTATTACTATATCCACATTAGATATGTAATATACATTTAAACACAATATCATTATTACTATATCGACATTAGATATAATGTAATATACTGATCCCTTCCCACAGGTCAATGTACATATAATAACATTTTCGTTATTACTATATCTACAATAGATATAATGTAATATACTGATACCTTCCCACAGATCAATGTACATATAATAACAGTATCGTAATTACTATATCTGCATTAGATCTCCTGCAATATACTGATCCCTTCCCACAGATCAACGTACATTGAATAACAGTATCATTTATACTATATCGACATTGGATATAATGTAATATACTGATGCCTTCCCACAGATCAAAGTAATTTTGGTAACAATATCATTATTACTATATCTACATTAGATATAATGTAATATACTGATCCCTACCCACAGATCAATGTACATATAATAACAGTTTCGTTATTACTATATCTACAATAGATATAATGTAATATAATGATCCCTTCCCACAGATCAATGTACATATAATAACAATATCGTTATTACTATATCTACATTAGATATGTAATATACATTTATTACTATATCTACATCAGATAAAATTTAATATACTGATTTAATCCCACAGACCAATGTACATTTAATGACAATACCATTATTACTATATCTACATTAGATATAATGTAATATACTAATACCTTCCCACAGATCAATGTACATATAATAACAGTATCGTTATTACTATATCTACATTAGATATGTAATATACATTTAATAACAATATCATTATTACTATATCTACATTAGATATAATGTAATATACTGATCCCTTCCCACAGATCAGTGTACATATAATAACGGTATCGTTATTACTATGTCCACAATAGATATAATGTAATATACTGATACCTTCCCACAGATCAATGTACATATAATAACAGTATCGTTATTGCTATACCTACATTAGATATGTAATATACATTTAATAACAATATCATTATTACTATATCTACATCAGATGAAATTTAATATACTGATTTAATCCCACAGACCAATGTACATTTAATAACAATACCATTATTACTATATCTACAATAGATATAATGTAATATACTGATTTAATCCCACAGACCAATGTACATTTAATTACAATATCATTATTACTATATCTACATTAGATATAATGTAATGTAATGATCCCTTCCCACCGATCAATTTACATATAATGGCCGTATCGTTATTACTATATCTACATTAGATATGTAATATACATTTAATAACAATATCATTATTACTATATCTACATCAGATGAAATTTAATATATTGATTTAATCCCACAGACCAATGTACATTTAATGACAATACCATTGTTACTATATCTACATTAGATACAATGTAATGTACTGATACCTTCCCACAGATCAAAGTACATATAATAACAGTACCGTTATTACTATATCTACATTAGATATGTAATATACATTTAATAACAATATCCTTATTACTATATCTACATCAGATGAAATTTAATATACTGATTTAATCCCACAGTCCAATGTACACTTAATAACAATATCATTATTACTATATCTACATTAGATATAATGTAATATAATGATCCCTTCCCACAGATCAATGTAATTTTGGTAACAATATCATTATGACTATATCTACAATAGATATAATGTAATATACTGATCCGTTCCCACAGATCAATGTACATATAATAACAGTTTCGTTATTACTATATCTACATTAGATATGTAATATACATTTAATAACAATATCATTATTACTATATGTACATCAGATGAAATTTAATATACGGATTAATCCCACAGAACAATGTACATTTAATAACAATATCATTATTACTATATCTACATCAAATGTAATTTAATATACTGATTTAATCCCACAGATCAATGTACATATAATAACAGTATCGTTATTACTATATCTACATTAGATATGTAATATACATTTAACAACAATATCATTATTACTATATCTACATTAGATATAATGTAACATACTGATACCTTCCCACAGATCAATGTACATATAATAACAGTATCGTTATTACTATATCTACATTAGATATGTAATATACATTTAATAACAATATCATTATTACTATATCTACATCAGATGAAATTTAATATACTGATTTAATCCCACAGACCAATGTACATTTAATAACAATACCATTATTACTATATCTACAATAGATATAATGTAATATACTGATTTAATCCCACAGAGCAATGTACATTTAATAACAATATCATTATTACTATATCTACATTAGATATAATGTAATGTAATGGTCCCTTCCCACCGATCAATTTACATATAATGGCCGTATCGTTATTACTATATCTACATTAGATATGTAATATACATTTAATAACAATATCATTATTACTATATCTACATCAGATGAAATTTAATATACTGATTTAATCCCACAGACCAATGTACATTTAATAACAATATCATTATTACTATATCTACATTAGATATAATGATATATACTGATCCCTACCCACAGATCAATGTACATACAATAGCAGTTTCGTTATTACTATATCTACAATAGATATAATGTAATATACTGATTCCTTCCCACAGATCAATGTACATTGAGTAACAGTATCATTTATACTATATCTACATTGGATATAATGTAATATACTGATGCCTTCCCACAGATCAATGTAATTTTGGTAACAACATTATTACTATATCTACATTAGATATAATGTAATATACTGATCCCTTCCCACAGATCAATGTACATATAATAGCAGTTTCGTTATTACTATATCTACAATAGGTATAATGTAATATACTGATACCTTCCCACCGATCAATATACATAGAATAACAGTATCGTTACTACTATATCTACATTAGATATGTAATATACATTTAATAACAATATCATTATTATATATCTACATGAGATGAAAATTAATATACTGATTTAATCCCACAACCAATGTACATTTAATAACAATATCATTATGCTATATCTACGTTAGATATGTAATACATTATAAAAATCTCATTGTAACATATCTACATCATTATGTAGTATACTGATTTATTCCCACAGAACAATGTACATTTAATAACAATTCATTATTACTACATCTACATTAGATATAATGTATCTAATGATCCCTTCCACCGGTCAACGTACTATAATCAGTATCGTTATTACTATATCTACATTAGATATGGAATATACATATAACAATATCATTATTAATATATCTACATCAGATGAAATTTAATACTGATTTAATCCCACAGACCAAGTACATTAATCAATAACATTACCTACATATCTACTAGATGGAATGTAAGTTAATGATCCCTTCCCACCGATCACTTGTACAATATAATGGCAGTATCGTTATTACTATATCTACATTAGATATGTAAATATACATTTAATAACAATATGATTATTACTATATCTACACTAGATGTAATGTAATGAACTGATAACGCGTTCCCGACAGATCAATGTACAGAGTAATGGCAGTATCGTTAGTACCATATCTACATAGATATGGTAATATTACAATTAATAACAGTATCATTATTACTATATCTACAGAAGATATTGTAAAGTAAGCTACCCTTCCCACCGATCAATGTACATATAATGGCAGTATCGTTATTACTATATCTACATTAAGATATGTAAATAGTACATTGAATAACAGTATCATTAATTACCTATATCGACAGTAGATATAATGTAATATAATGATCCCTTCCCCCGAATGAATGACATATAATGGCAGTATCGTTATTACTATATCTGAAGTAGATCTCCGCAATATACTGATCACTTCCCACAGATCAATGTACATTGAAAACAGTATCATTCACTATATCCACATTAGATATGTAATACATATTACTACATCTACATCAGATGAAATTTAATATACTGATTTATCCCACAGACCAATGTACATTTAATAACAATTCTACATATCTACATTAGATACATGTATATATTGATACCTTCCCATATCAATGACATTTAATGGCAGTATCGTTTACTATACACATTAGATATGTAGTATACTTATAATAACAATATAATATTACTATATCTACATTAGTAATGGAATATACATTTAATAACAATTCATTAGACTATATCTACATCAATGAAATTTAATATACTGATTTAATCCCACAGACCAATGTACATTTAATAACAATATCATTACTACATCTACATTAGATATAATGTACTATAATGATCCCTTCCCACCGGTCAACGTACATATATGGCAGTATCGTTATACTATATACATTAGATAGAGGATATACATATAATAACAATATCATTATTACTATATCTACATCAGATGAAATTTAATATACTGATTTAATCCCACAGACCAATGTACATTTAATAACAATACCGTTATTACTATATCTACATCAGATGTAATGTAATATGATTATCCCTTCCCACCGATCAATGTACATATAATGGCTGATTCGTTATTACTATCTCTACATTAGATATGTAATATACATTAATAACAATAGATTATTACTATATCTACACTAGATATAAGTAATGACTGCTACCTTCCCACAGATCAAGTACATATAATAGCAGTTTCGTTATTACTATATCTACAATAGATATAGTGTAATATACTGATAGCTTCCCACAGATCAATGTACATTGATAACAGTAACATTTATAATATATCTACATTGGATATAATGTATATCTGATCCCTTCCCACAGATCAATGTAATTTGGTGACAACATCATTATGACTATATCTACATTAGATAATGTAATATACTGACCCCTACCCACAGATCAATGTACATATAATAGCAGTTTCGTTATTACTATATCTACAATAGATATAATGTACTATACTGATACCTTCCCACAGATCAATATACATAGAATAACAGTATCGTTATTACTATATCTACATTAGATATGTAATATACATTTAATAACAATATCATTATTAATATATCTACATCAGATGAATTTAATATACTGATTTAATCCCACAGACCAATGAACATTCAATAACAATATCGTTATTACTATATCTACATGGGATACAATGTAATATACTGGTAGCTTCCCACAGATCAATGTACATATAATAACAGTATCGTTATTACTATATCTACATTAGATTATGTAATATACATTTATTACTATATCTACATCAGATGAAATTTAATATACTGATTTAATCCCACAGACCAATGTACATTTAATAACAATACCATTATTACTATATCTACATTGGATACAATGTAATATACTGATACCTTCCCACCGATCAATGTACATAAAATAACAGTATCGTTATTACTATATCCACATTAGATATGTAATATACATTTAATAACAATATCGTTATTACTATATCTACATCAGATGTAATTTAATATAATGATTTAATTCCACAGATCAATGTACATTTAATAACAATATCATACTATATCTACATTAGATACAATGTAATATATTGATACCTCCCACAGATCAATGTACATATAATAGCAGTTTCGTTATTACTATATCTACAATAGATATAATGTAATATACTGATACCTTCCCACAGATCAATATACATATAATAACAGTATCGTTATTACTATATCTACATTAGATATGTAATATACATTTAATAACAATATCATTATTACTATATCTACATTCGATATAATGTAATATACTGATCCCTACCCACAGATCAATGTAAGATTGTAACAATATCATTATTACTATATGTACATTAGATACGTAATAAACACTTAATAACAGTATCGTTTTTACTACATGTACATTAGGTCGACTGCAATATACTGATTCCTTCCCACAGACCAATGAACATTTAATACATATCATACTATATCTACAATAGATATAATAAATATACTGATCACTTCCCACAGATCAATGAAAGATTGTAACTTAGCGTCATTACTATTATGTACATTAGATACGTAATAACACTTAATAACAGTATCGTTACTACTGTATCTACATTAATCTACTGCAATATACTGATTCCTTCCCACAGACCAATGTACATTGAATACCAGTATCATTCATACTATATCTACATTGAATATAATGTAATTCTGATCCCTTCCCATAGATCAATGTAATATTGAATAACAGTATCATTTATACTATATCTACATTAGATATAATGTAATATACTGATGCCTTCCCACAGATCAATGTACATACAATAACAGTAGCGTTATTACTATATCTATTAGATATGTAATATACATTTAATAACAAATCATTATTACTATATCTAAATTAGATATAATGTACTATATAGATCCCTTCCCCCGATCAACGTACATATACTGGCAGTATCATTATTACTATATCTACAATTGATATGTAATATACATTTAATAACAAATCATTATTAATATATCTACATCAGATGTAATGATAATACTGATTTGTTCCCACAGATCAATGGTACATTAATAACAAATCATACTATATCTACATTCGATATAATGTAATATCTGATCCCTTCCCGCAGATCAATGTACATATAATAACAGTTTCGTTTTACTATACTCATTTGATATGTAATCATTTGAACAATATCATATTAATATATCTACATCAGGTGTAATGTATTATACTGATTATTCAAACAGACCAATGTACATTTAATAACAATATCATATCTATATCTTCATTAGATATAATGTAATATTCTGATCACTTCCCACAGATCAATGCAAGATTGAACAATATCATTATTCTATATGTACATTAGATACGTAATAACACTTAATAACATATCGTTTTACTACATGTACATAGGTCTACTGCATATACTGATTCCTTCCCACAGACCAATGACATTTAATAACAATATCATACTATATCTACAATAGATATAATGAAATATACTGATCACTTCCCACAGATCAATGAAAGATTGTAACAATATCGTCATTACTATATGTACATTAGATACGTAATAAACACTTAATAACAGTATCGTACCACTGTATCTACATTAGATCTACTGCAATATACTGATTCCTCCACAGACCCAATGTACATTGAATACCAGTATCATTCATACTATATCTACATTGATATAATGTAATACTGATCCCTTCCCCATAGATCAATGTTGGTAACAATATCATTATTACTATATCTACATTAGATAATGTAATATACTGATACCATCCCCAGATCAATGTACAACAAAACGTAGCGTTATTACTATATCTACATTAGATATGTAATATACATTTAATAACAATATCATTATTACTATATCTAATGTAGATATAGTAATAATGATCCCTTCCCACCGATCAACGTACATATAATGGCAGTATCATTATTACTATATCTACATTTGATATGTAATATACATTTAATAACAATCATTATTACTATATCTACATCAGAAGTAATGATATATACTGATTTGTTCCCACAGATCAATGTGCATGTTATAACAACATCGCTGAAACTATATCTACATTGGATATAGTGTAATATACTGACACCTTCCCACAGATAAATGTACATATAATAACAGTACCGTTATTACTATATCTTCATTAGATATGTAATATACACTTAATAACAATATCATTATTACTATCCCCATCAATGTAATGTAATATAATGATTTCATCCCACAGATCAATGTACATATAATAACAGTTTCGTTATTACTATATCTACATTAGATATAATGTAATATACTGACACCTTCCTACAGATCAATGTACATATAACAGTATCGTTATTACTATATCTACATTAGATATGTAATATACATTTAATAACAATGTCATTATTACTATATCAACCTTAGATATAATGTAATATACTGATCCCTACCCACAGATCAATGTACATATAATACAGTTTCGTTATTACTATATCTATAATAGATATAATGTAATATACTGATACCTTCCCACAGATCAATGTACATATAATGGCAGTATCGTTATTACTATATCTACATTAGATATGTAATATACATTTAATAACAATATCATTATTACTATATCTACATCAGATGTTATGTAATATACTGATTTCATCCACAAGATCAATGTACATATAGTAACAGTTTCGTTATTACTATATCTACATAGATATATGTAATATACTGATACCTTCCCGCAGATCAATGTACATATAATAACAGTATCGTTATTACTATATCTACATTAGATATGTAATATACATTTAATTACAATATCATTATTAATATATCTACATTAGATATGTAATATACATTTAATAACAATATCAGTATTACTATATCTACATCAGATGAAATTTAATATACTGATTTAATCCCACAGACCAATGTACATTTAATAACAATATCATTATTACTACATCTACATTAGATATAATGTAATATAATGATCCCTTCCCACCGGTCAACGTACATATAATGGCAGTATCGTTATACTATATCTACAATGGATATAATGTAATTATCTGATACCTCCACAAGATCAATATACATATAATACAGTATCGTTATAATGATATCTACATTAGATATGTAATTACATTTAATAACAATATCAGTATACTATATTCTACATTCGATTATAATGTAATATATAATGATCCCTTCTCACCGATCAATGTACATATAATGGCAAATATCATTGTTACTATATCTGCATTAGATCTGCTGCAATATACTGATTCCTTCCCACAGATCAATGTACATTGAATACCAGTATCATTTATACTAATATCTACATTGATATATGTATTATACTGATCTCTTCTCCACAGATCAATGTAATTTTGTAACAATATCCTTATTACTACATCTACATTCGATATAATTAATATACTGATCCCTTCCCACAGATCAATGTACATATAATAACAGTTTCGTTATTACTATATCTACAATAGATATGTGATATACATTTATAACCATATCATTATTACTAATATCTACATCAGATGTAATGTAATATACTGAAATTTATTCCCAACAGCCCAATGGTACATTAATAACATATATTATTACGATAGTCTTGCATTAATATAATGTAATATACTGATCACTTCCCGCACAGACAATGCAACCGATATAAAATTATCGGCATTAACATATTACATTAGATACGAATAACACTGTAAATGACAGTATCGTAGTACTATATCTACATTAGATCTACGCAATATACTGATTCCTCCCCACAGACAATGTACATTGATAACAGTATCATATATCTATTCTTACATTGGATATAATGTAATATACTGATCCCTTCCCACAGAGCAGTAATTTTGGTAAAATATCATTATTACTATTCACAATAGATATATTTTAATATACGGATACTTTCCCACAGATCATGTCATATAATAAACAGTACGTTTTATTACTATATCTACATGAGATAT
>NW_025791216.1:0-97941 GCF_907164935.1 Osmia bicornis bicornis | reverse complement strand
ATATCATATATTACTATATCTACATTGGATACAATGTAATATACTGATACCTTCCACAGATCAATGTACATATAATAACAGTTTCGTTGTTACTATATCTACATTGGATATGTAATATACATTTAATAACAATATCATTATTACTATATCTACATCAGATGAATTTAATATACTGATTTAATCCCACAGACAAATGTACATTTAATAACAATATCATATTACTATCTACATCAGATGAAATTTAATATACTGATTTAATCCCACAGACCAATGTACATTAATAACAATACCATTATTACTATATCTACATCAGATGTAATTTAATATACTGATTTAATCCCACAGATCAATGTAACATAATAACAGTTTCCGTATTACTATATCTACATTAGATATAATGTAATATACTGATACCTTCTCACAGATCAATGTTCATATAATGACAGTATCGTTATTACTATATCTACATTAGATATGTAATATACATTAATAACAATATCATTGTTACTATATCTACATTGGATACATGTAATATACTGATACCTTCCCACAGATCAATGTACATATAATAACAGTTTCGTTGTTACTATATCTACATTGAATATGTAATACACATTTAATAACAATATCATTATTACTATATCTACATCAGATGAAATTTAATATACTGATTTAATCCCACAGACCAATGTACATTTAATAACAATATCATTATTACTATATCTACATCAGATGAAATTTAATATACTGATTTAATCCCACAGACCAATGTACATTTAATAACAATACATCAGATGTAATTTAATATACTGATTTAATCCCACAGATCAATGTACATATAATAACAGTTTCGTTATTACGATATCTACATTAGATATAATGTAATATACTGATTTTATCCCACAGACCAATGTACATATAATAACAGTATCGTTATTACTATATGTACATTTAATAACAATATCATTATTACTATATCTACATTGGATACAATGTAATATACTGATACCTTCCCACAGATCAATGTACATATAATAACAGTTTCGTTGTTACTATATCTACAATAGATATAATGTAATGTACTGATACCTTCCCACAGATCAATATACATATAATAACAGTATCGTTATTACCATATCTACATTAGATATAATGTAATATACTGATACCTTCCCACAGATCAATGTACATATAATAACAGTATCGTTATTACTATATCCACATTAGATATAATGTAATATACTGATACCTTCCCACAGATCAATGTACATATAATAACAGTATCGTAATTACTATATCTACATTAGATTTGTAATATACATTTAATAACAATATCATTATTACTATATCTACATTAGATATAATGTATATAATGATCCCTTCCCACCGATGAATGTACATATAATGGCAGTATCGTTATCACTATATCTGAATTAGATCTCCTGCAATATACTGATCCCTTCCCACAGATCAATGTACATTGAATAACAGTATCATTTATACTATATCGACATTGGATATAATGTAATATACTAATGCCTTCCCACAGATCAATGTAATTTTGGTAACAATATCATTATTACTATATCTGCCTTAGATATAATGATATATACTGATTTAATCCCACAGTCCAATGTACATTTAATAACAATATCATTATACTATATCTACATCAGATGAAATTTAATATACTGATTTAATCCCACAGACCAATGTACATTAATAACAATACCACTAATTACTATATTTACTATCAGATGTAATTAATATACTGATTTAATCCCACAGATCAATGTACATATAATAACAGTTTTGTTATTCCTATATCAACATTAGATATAATGTAATATAATGATCCCTTCCCACCGATCAATGTACATATAATGGCAATATCCTTATTACTATATCTGCATTAGATCTGCTGCAATATACGGATTCCTTCCCACAGATCAATGTACATTGAGTAACAGTATCATTTATACTATATCTACATTGGATATAATGTAATATACTGATTTATTCCCACAGACCAATGTACATTTAATAACAATATCATTATTACTATATCTACATTAGATATAATTTAATATACTGATACCTTCCCACAGAGATCAACTGTCATATAATAACAGTAACGTTATACTATATCTACATTAGATATAATGTAATATACTGATACCTTCCCACAGATCAATGTACATATAATAACAGTATCGTTATTACTATATCTACATTAGATAGTAATATACATTTAATAACAATATCATTATTACTATATCTACATTGGATACAATGTAATATACTGATACCTTCCCACAGATCAATGTACATATAATAACAGTTTCGTTATTACTATATCTACATTGGATATGTAATATACATTTAATAACAATATCATTATTACTATATCTAACTCAGATGAAATTTAATATACTGATTTAATCCCACAGACCAATGTACATTTAATAACAATATCATTATTACTATATCTACATCAGATGAAATTTAATATACTGATTTAATCCCACAGACCAATGTACATTTAATAACAATACCATTATTACTATATCTACATCAGATGTAATTTAATATACTGATTTAATCCCACAGATCAATGTACATATAATAACAGTATCGTTATTACTATATCTACATTAGATATATGTAATATACTGATACATTCCCACAGATCAATGTACATATAATAACAGTATCGTTATTACATATCTACATTAGATATGTAATATATATTTAATAACAATATTTGGATACAATGTAATATACTGATACCTTCCCACAGATCAATGTACATATAATAGCAGCTTCGTTATTACTATATCTACAATGAATATGTATTACACATTTATAACAATCTCCTTATTACTATATCTACATCAGATGAAATTTAATATACTGATTTAATCCCACAAGACCAATGTACATTTAATAACAATATCATTCTTACTATATCTACATCGATGAAATTTAATATACTGATTTAAACCCACAGACCAATATACAATTTAATAACAGTACCATTATTACTATATCAACATCAGATGTAATTTAATATACTGATTTAATCCCACAGATCAATGTACATATAATAACAGTTTTGTTATTACTATATCTACATTAGATATAATGTAATATACTGATTTATTCCCACAGACCAATGTACATATAATAACAGTATCGTTATTACTATATGTACATTTAATAACAATATCATTATTACTATATCTACATTGGATACAATGTAATATACTGATACCTTCCCACAGATCAAGTACATATAATAACAGTTTCGTTGTTACTATATCTACAATAGATATAATGTAATATACTGATACCTTCCCACAGATCAATGTACATATAATAACAGTATCGTTATTACCATATCTACATTAGATATAATGTAATATACTGATACCTTCCCACAGATCAATGTACATATAATAACAGTATCGTTATTACTATATCTACATTAGATACAATGTAATATACTGATACCTTCCCACAGATCAATGTAATATAATAACAGTGTCGTTATTACTATATCTACATTAGATATGTAATAACAATATGATTATTACTATATCTACATTGGATACAATGTAATATACTGATACCTTCCCACAGATCAATGTACATATAATAACAGTTTCGTTGTTACTATATCTACATTGGATATGTAATATACATTTAATAACAATATCATTATTACTATATCTACATCAGATGAAATTTAATATACTGATTTAATCCCACAGACCAATGTACATTTAATACAATATCATTATTACTATATCTACATCAGATGAAATTTAATATACTGATTTAATCCCACAGACCAATATACATTTAATAACAATACATTATTACTATATCTACATCAGATGTAATTTAATATACTGATTTAATCCCACAGATCAATGTACATATAATAACAGTATCGTTATTACTATATCTACATTAGATATAATGTTATATACGGATACCTTCTCACAGATCAACGTACATATAATAACATTATCGTTATTACTATATCTACATTAGATATGTAATATACATTTAATAACAATATCATTATTAATATATCTACATGGATACAATGTAATATACTGATACCTTCCCACAGATCAATGTACATATAATAACAGGTTCGTTGTTACTATATCTACATTGGATATGTAATATACATTTAATAACAATATCAATATTACTATATCTACATCAGATGAAATTTAATATACGGATTTAATCCCACAGACCAATGTACATTTAATAACAATATCATTATTACTATATCTACATCAGATGAAATTTAATATACTGATTTAATCCCACAGACCAATATACATTTAATAACAATACCATTATTACTATATCTACATCAGATGTAATTTAATATACTGATTTAATCCCACAGATCAATGTACATATAATAACAGTTTCGTTATTTCTATATCTACATTGGATACAATGTAATATACTGATCACATCCCACCGATCAATATACATATAATGGCAGTATCGTTATTTCTATACCTACATTTGATATGTAATATATATTTAATAACAATATCATTATTAATATATCTACATCAGATGTAATGTAATATACTGATTTATTCCCACAGACCAATGTACATTTAATAACAATATCATACTATATCTACATTAGATACAATGTAATATACTGATACCTTCCCACATTCAATCTACATACAATAACCAGTATCGTATTACTATATCTACATTAGATATGTACTATACAATTTACTAACAGTATCCATTATCACTATAATCTACATCAGATGAAATGTAAATATCTGATTTTATCCCACAGACCATCGCTAAAGTTTAATAACAATACCCATTATTACTATATCCTCATTAGATAGGTAATGTAATAGCTGATCACTTCCCACAGATCAATGCACAGATTGGTAACCATTATCGTCCATTACTTTATCTACATTTCGTATGTAATTAATACTGAATAACAGTATCGTTATTACTATATCTAACATTAGATCTACGTGCAATATACTGATTCCTTCCCACAGCTCAATGTATCATTGAATAACAGTATCATTATATTATTCTACATTGGATATAATGGTAATACTGATTCCTTCCCACAGGATCAATGTAATTTTGGTAACAATATCATTATTACCATATCTCCATTAGATACAATGTAATATACTGATAGCTTCAAACAGATCAATGTACATGCATAAACAGTAGCGTTATTACTATATCTACATTAGATATGTATCACATTAATAACAATATCATTATTACTATATCTACATCAGATGAAATTTAATATACTGATTTAATCCCACAGACCAATGTACATTTAATAACAATACCATTATTACTATATCTACATTAGATATAATGTAATATAATGATCACATCCCACCGATCAATGCACATATATGGCAGTATCGTTATAACCTATATCTACATTTGATATGTAATATACATTTAATAACAATATCATTATTACTATAGCTACTTCAGCTGTAATTAATATACTGGTTTATTCCCACAGACAAATGTACATTTAATGACAATACCATATTACTATATCTACATTAGATATAATGTAATATACTGATCCTGTTGGCGAAATTCCCTACGTACACGCAGCGTGACGAAGTGGCAGCGAAAATAGTTCGTTGTGTGCGTCGTTACCGATAGCGGCAGCACCTCTCGGGCCCCACTTTGTCCACGCGGTCCCCTCTCTACGCCGTAACCGGCGCGATCGACGCCATCATCGATTCCTCCTTCTTGATCGTACGCTTCCGAGTGAAAGCACGTCTCTCTTGCCCCACGCTCACGATACGCATCAAGTTCGACCACGTTGTTAATTTAACAAGTATAGACCACGCCGTGTCCACGCGATTACTTTCAAGGGTAATTTAGGACCGCGCATTGCCCACGCATTTTCGTTGTATTATTCTTTGACCACGCTTCGTCCACGTGTATCATTGTTCACTTCGACCACGCGCTGTGATCGTTTCACGGTTTTGTGTTTGTGACTGACTTTTGTAAATATTCGACGCGCAATAAACGAGTTGTGTTTGGTTGCAAAGTGTGCCTCAATATTTCTGGACCTCGCTGCCCAACGTAGAACTCGCATACATTTTTTTGGTCCTTCGAGCCGGATACGAGGCACACTCGGTTTCGAAGAAACGTGTAACGGTCGAAGCCGCCATTACGCGTAAACGGCCACGCCCGTTCAACGAACACGCAGTGCAGTTTCGAGTGAGGTTTCAAAGAATTACAGTGACTCTCAAGTTTCTGAAACGTTTTCCTTAGTGTAGTGACCACGCAGTGAGTTTCGACGCACAACATGCCGATATCGCGGGACACCTCACCGGCCTCGCACGACAGCTCGGCCCGCTCCAGCAAGGCGGACGAGGAAACGACCACGGCGCCCCCCGCTTCTAGAAGTCCCGGAAGAGACGACTCATCCTCGCAGACCACACGCCCACGCTCACCAGCACGCCTCTCCTCTGAGCTTCAGGTCCGCGCAAAGATGCGGAGGAGCGCCTGGACACGATGCTGTCCATCGTGGAAGATTTGCAGGCATCGACCGCGAAGGAGGCCTCTGACCATCATCGCGTCAGAGGTGGAAATTACAAAAACCCACCTTGATGGAGATGCATCTTATGTTCCATCAAGAGCATCAAGCCCTCAGCCGTCTGTGGCCGGTGTCGCAGCCGACCGACGGGCTATTATAAAACAAAGGTGGCGTCGCAAGAGGAGTAATGGTGGTGTTGACCGCGCGAAAATTAATAGCTCAGCTGGAGCACCGGCTAGCGCCAAAGCACGCCCACGCAGCCCACTACGTTCACGCAGGACACCGCAGCAAAAGGTCACGCTTGCCGAAATTGCGCTCCCAAAGTTTCGAGGGGTAGTACAACAATGGCAGGCCTTCAAGTCGGCGTTTACGTCGGTGATAATGGAACGCGACGACCTCGCAGAAGTGGACAAGCTCCACTATCTCAAGGGAGCGGTATCAGGCGAACGCAGCCCACGTGATCGCTCATTTACCCGCTACAAACGAGGCCTTCCAAAAGGCCTGGAAGCTTCTCGATGAGCGGTTTGAAACAAGCGGCTCATGTCCAGTCCTACATGGACCGGATCTCTGATTTGAAGCCAATGAAGCAGCGAAGGGCCAGTTCGCTGATCAAGATGACGAACATCATCGGCGAAACGCAAGAGGCTTTGACCACGTTCGGGCTCAATGATCCTCACTCCTGCTTCTTACTGAACCACCTCGTCAGGCTGCTCGATTCGGACACGCGAGAACGCTGGGAGTCTTCCTTGAGCGCTCAGACGGACTATCCGACGATGTCGCAGCTCACGACATTCTTGCTGGGACGAGCCCGAACATTGGAACAGCTGGAGCGGGTGGCCGAACAAAAGACGCCGCAGAACACGCAGACCACGTCAGGACGCCCCGCCAGTCGCGACAATCCGGCTGGTGCAACAGCGAGCTTCCGTCCACGCAGCCGCCGCAACGCAGTCCACGACAACGACGACCACGTCCTCTGCACGCCCACGCACCTCAGCGCTCTATCCTTGTGCGCTCTGCGCCAAGGATCACTTCTTGACATCGTGCCCTGCATTCAGGGACAAAACCGTGGATGAGCGGATAACTGTGGTGAAGGCTCAGCAGTTGTGCGTGAACTGTTTGGGCCACCATAATCTGAGAAGCTGCCGTACAGCACAACGGTGTAAGCTCTGCAATGAGCAGCACCACACGGCATTACATGGTGGCAACCTCATCAGGGTGTTGGTGCCATTCCCGCAGACCTCGCAGCCCGCGACCGCCTCCACGTCTTCGCAGCCCACGGCGAAGGCATCACAGACCACGCAAACACAATCAGCACAACATTGAGATGTGGTGCAGTCGTCGACGCCCACGCAGCCTGCTCAGCCCACGCATTAAAGGACCACGCAGCCCACGCATTAAAGGACCACGCAGCCCACGCATTAAAGGACCACGCAGCCCACGCATTCAGACCACGCAGACCACGGACCACACTTCTAGCAACAGCACTCGCAAGAGTGCACACCGACCTCGCAACGCAGCAAGTAAGAATTCTGGTCGATTCAGGCTCTGAAGTTTCTCTTATTTCAGAGTCTTTAGTTAATCAGCTTAGACTCAGACGGAAACGCTCCTCATTGGATGTCCACGGAGTTGGTGGAGCAAGGACCTCGCAGACAAATGGAGTGGTCAATATTACACTCCATTCTAATTACAGACCACTCGCAGTCACCGTTCAAGCACACGTGCTTTCAAAGGTGACTACTTGCTTGCCATCGGAACCACCATCTCAGCCAACGCAGCCATCGCACTTGGAGAAATTGAACCTCGCAGATCCTCAATTTCTCGTCTCAAGACCGGTGGACATCATTCTCGGAGCGGACGCATACGGGCAAGTCATCAAGCCAAATATTATTCGGAACACGTCATCACCGTTGATCGCTCAACTCTCGATTTTCGGTTGGCTCATAATCGGGCCCCTCGAGGGCACTCAGACAATTCGCAGGACTTCTCATCAAGTGACAGTCAATAATACTGATCGCCAATTGAGTGAGTTACTCAGCCGCTTCTGGACGCAGGAAGAGCCACCGCAGGACACGGCACCCTTGCTCACGCCAGACGAGCAAGAGTGCGAAGATCATTTCAAGACCACGCATTCAAGAGGACCCCACTGGAAGATACATCGTGCGATTGCCGCTCAAAATTCATCCTCGAGCACTTGGCAATTCTTATCAGACCGCGCACAGTTGCCTTCACGGACTCTCAGACGACTCAGTAAGGACGCCCAGTACAATCAGCTGTACACCAAGTTCATGCTCGAGTATGAGCAACTTGGTCACATGGTAAGACTGAACAACGACTCAATAACTAGTCCGTTTCAGTACTTTCTTCCGCATCATGGCGTTCTGAAGTTGGGCAGCACGACCACCGCTTTACGTGTGGTTTTCAATGGCTCCAGTCCAACTTCATCAGGATACTCGCTGAACGATCTTCTACATACTGGTCCAAATCTGATGCTGAATATCGCAGATCTTCTCATTTGGATACGAAGATAAAAACATCTGTTTGCAACTGACGTCACGAAGATGTACCGACAAATTAAGGTGCATCCAGATGACTGGAGCTTGCAGCAGATACTCTGGCTTGATGATACGCAGAAAGAAACGCAGTACCAGCTGACCACGGTCACGTACGGAACGAAAGCTGCACCGTACTTGGCTGTCCGAACACTCTTGCAACTCGCTGATGACGAAGGGTCGAAATATCCCCTTGCCGTGGAACCCATCAAAAATGGCAGGTATGTCGATGACATTTTTGGGGCGCAGACACCGCAGAACATCTACAGGACGTTGCAAATCAGCTAACGCAGTTGTGTCAAGCGGGTGGATTTCCACTCGCAAAATGGCATTCCACAAGCCAATCGTTGCTAGAAGACCTCGCACCAGAACAGACCAACGCAGCAATTTCATTCGACGACTGCGCAACCAAAATTCTCGGAATTAAATGGATTCCACATCAGGACACGCTGAACTTCTCGACCATATCAGCTACGCAACGCACGCAGTTTACAAAACGCCTCATTCTCTCCGAAGTAGCTCAACTCTTTGATCCACTCGGTTTTGTTGCACCTGTTATTATCAGAGCTAAAATTCTTATTCAAGAGCTTTGGTTACAGGAACTCAGTTGGGACGACATTCTGCCGCTTCACATTACTCAACGATGGTTATGCATCAGGGAAGGTTTAACCAGCTTGGCCAAGCTTTCCATCCCTCGATGGTTCAACACCACGACCACGTCTACAGTTGAACTTCATGGCTTCGCTGATGCATCAGTCCTCGCGATGGCAGCCGTCGTCTATCTCGTCGTACACGCACCGTCCACGGGTACCCAAGTTTCTCTCGTCTGCTCGAAAACGCGAGTGACACCACTCAAACGTCTAACCATCCCGAGGTTGGAGCTCACAGCAGCGCTGCTACTCTCTAAACTAATACGGCATGTTCACGCTACTTTGAACATGACCGTCTCTCAAACATTTTTGTGGACGGATTCAGAAGTCACGCTTGCTTGGATCAAAACGCACCCCTCCAAATGGAAGGATTACGTTCGCAACAGGGTAATCCAGATCCAGGAGATAACGCAGAACTTTCACTGGAGGCATGTACCAGGATCATCGAATTCAGCTGACTGCGCGTCAAGAGGCATGACGACAGAACAGCTTCAACAGCACACGCTTTGGTGGACGGGACCACCGTGGATCACGCAACCACAGAACTCATGGCCCAAGCAGACCAGTGTTGACGCAGACGAGTTGGGCGCCCCAGAAGCTCGTGCTGTCGTTGCACTCCACACGGCAAACGCAGTAAAAGAATATTCATGGGAACTGATCTATAAATATTCTTCCTTTCACAGACTACTCAGAATCACCGCTCTTTGCCTCAAATTCGTGGACAAGCTGTTCAAACGAAAGGACGCTTCGCCCACGCATTCTATCTCAGCAGCTGATATGGAAAGGGCCAGAATCTACTGGATTCAGGCCACGCAATCCGCATTCTTCAAAGACGAACTCGCTGCATTCGCCAAGGGAACAACGCTTCCAACCACTCATCCATTCACGAGGCTCACCGCTTACCTCGACCATCAGGGAATCGCCAGGGTAGGCGGACGCCTCCAACATTCAGAACTCTCGCACGATGGAAAACATCCTGTTATTCTGCCTCGTGAATCACGACTCTCTGCACTGCTCATCGACCACGCACATCGTCAGACCATGCATGGAGGTACGCAATCCACCCTCGCTTTTCTCAGACAACGCTACTGGATTCTCGGTGGACGAGCTCCAGTGAAAACGCATATCCTGAGGTGTGTGAAGTGTGCTCGGCAGAGGGGGATCCGTGCCCATCAACTGATGGGCCAACTACCTCTTTGTCGGGTCACTCCATCACGCCCGTTCACCCACACAGGGGTGGACTACGCAGGACCGCTCACGCTGAAGACTTAGAAAGGCAGAGGAGCCAAGACGCAGAAAGGGTGGATTTGTGTATTCGTCTGTTTCGCAACATCAGCTGTTCATCTGGAAGTTGTCACCGATTACTCAGCCGACGCGTTCATCGCAGCATATCGCAGATTCGCAGCAAGAAGAGGAACTGCAGCCTCTCTCTACTCAGATTGCGGTACCAACTTCCAAGGAGCAGACGCACAATTGAAAAAGCAGTTCAACGACAGCACACGCGAAAATCAAGACCTCGCAGCTCTACTCGCCAAGGATGGTACACAGTGGCACTTCAACCCTCCTGCCGCTCCACACATGGGTGGAAAATGGGAGGCGGTGGTTAAGTCTCTCAAATTCCATCTGAAGAGGACGATTGGAGATGCTTTGCTGACGTTCGAGGAATCAATAACATTGCTCGCGCAGATAGAAGCCATCCTCAATTCAAGACCGTTGGAACCACTCAGCGATGATCCAGACGACCTCTCAGCCCTCTCACCAGGACATTTCCTGATCGGATCGCCGCTCAACGCAGTGCCAGAGCCCACTCTTCTCGACGTCTCAGTCAACCGATTGTCAAGGTGGCAATTTCTGCAGCAGTGTCTCCAACAATTTTGGAGGCTCTGGTCCACGCAGTATCTTCAACGACTCCAAGCAGTCTCGAAGTGGCATCACCCGTCAAATGAGATCAAGGTAGGCACTCTTGTTCTTATTACTGATGAACGCTTGCCCCCAGGAAAATGGCCCATGGCTCGAGTTCTCAAACTCCTACCAGGCAAGGACGGATTGACCAGAGTCGTCGAGCTCAAGACGGCCACCACGACGCTCACGCGGCCCATCGCCAAGCTGGCCATTCTTCATCAGCCCTCTCAGGACAACGCGGACACGCAGACCACATCATCGACCAGTCGCTGATGGCCGGGGGGAAATGTTGGCGAAATTCCCTACGTACACGCAGCGTGACGAAGTTGGCAGCGAAAATAGTTCGTTGGTGCGTCGTTACCGATAGCGGCAGCACCTCTCGGGCCCACTTTGTCCACGCGGTCCCCTCTCTACGCCGTAACCGGCGCGATCGACGCCATCATCGATTTCCTCCTTCTTGATCGTACGCTTCGAGTGAAAGCACGTCTCTCTTGCCCACGCTCACGATACGCATCAAGTTCGACCACGTTGTTAATTTAACAAGTATAGACCACGCCGTGTCCACGCGATTACTTTCAAGGGTAATTTAGACCGCGCGTTGCCCACGCATTTTCGTTGTATTATTCTTTGACCACGATTCGTCCACGTGTTATCATTGTTCACTTCGACCACGCGCTGTGATCGTTTCACGTTTTGTGTTTGTGACTGACTTTGTAAATATTCGACGCGCAATAAACGAGTTGTGTTTGTTGCAAAGTGTGCCTCAATTATTTCTGACCTCGCTGCCCACGTGAACTCGCATACAGATCCCTACCCACAGATCAATGTACATATAATAACAGTTTCGTTATTGCTATATCTACATTAGATATGTAATATACATTTAAGAACAGTATCATTATTACTATATCTACATCAGATGAAATGTAATATACTGATATATTCCCACAGACCAATGTACATTTAATAACAATAACATACTATATCTACATTAGATACAATGTAATATACTGATACCTTCAAACAGATCAATGTACATGCAATAACAGTAGCGTTATTACTATATCTACATTAGATATGTAATATACATTTAATAACAATATCATTATTACTATATCTACATCAGATGAAATTTAATATACTGATTTAATCCCACAGACCAATGTACATTTAATAACAATACCATTATTACTATATCTACATCAGATGTAATTTATATACTGATTTAATCGCACAGATCAATGTACATATAATAACAGTTTCGTTATTACTATATCTACATTAGATACAATGTAATATACTGATACCTTCCCATATATCAATGTACACTGAGTCCCATCGAAGTTGTCGCAGTGAAGTTGACCACGCATTCACTCACCGACGCGGCGTGAATGCGTTAATGAATTTGTAGCCAACTCCACGGCGACAACTTCGATGGGACTCAGTGTACATACAATAACAGTAGCGTTACTACTATATCTACATTAGATATGTAATTACATTTAATAACAATATCATTATTACTATATCTACATCAGATGAAATTTAATATACTGATTTAATCCCATAGACCAATGTACATTTAATAACAATACCATTATTACTATATCTACATCAGATGTAATTTAATACACTGATTTAATCCCACAGATCAATGTACATTCAATAACAATATCGTTATTACTATATCTACATTAGATATAATGTAATATAATGATCCCTTCCCACCGATCGATGTACATATAATGGCAGTATCGTTACTACTATGTCTACATTTGATATGTAGATAATTAATATATCTACATCAGATGAATTTTAATATACTGATTTAATCCCACAGACCAATGTACATTCAATAACAATATCATTATTACTATATCTACATTGGATACAATGTAATATACTGATCCCTACCCACAGATCAATGTACATATAATAACAGTTTCGTTATTACTATATCTACATTAGATCTACTCTAATATACTGATTCCTTCCCACAGATCAATGCACATTGAAGAACAGTATCATTTATACTATATCTACATTGGATATAATGTAATGTACTGATGCCTTCCCACAGATTAATGTAATTTTGGTAACAATATCATTATTACGATATCTACATTGGACATAATGTAATATACTGAACCCTTCCCACAGATCAGTGTACATATAATAACAGTTTCGTTATTACTATATCTACAATAGATATAATGTAATATACTGATACCTTCCCACAGATCAATATACATAGAATAACAGTATCGTTATTACCATATCTACATTAGATATGTAATATATATTTAATAACAATATCATTATTACTATATCTACATCAGATGAAATTTACTATACTGATTTAATCCCACAGACCAATGTACATTTAATAACCATATCATTATTACTATATCTACATCAGAGGTAATTTAATATACTGATTTAATCCCACAGACCAATGTACATTCAATAACAATATCATTATTACTATATCTTCATTAGATATAATGTAATATACTGATCACTTCCCACAGATCAATGCAAGATTGTAACATTATCGTCATTACTATATCTGCATTAGATCTACTGCAATATACTGATTCCTCCCCACAGATCAATGTACATTGAATACCAGTATCATTTATACTATATCTACATTGAATATAATGTAATATACTGATCCCGTCCCATAGATGGATGTACATATAATAACAGTTTCGTTATTACTATATCTACATTAGATACAATATAATAAACTGATACCTTCCAACAGATCAATGTACATATAATAACGGTATCGCTATTACTATATCTACATTAGATATGTAAGATGCATTTAATAACAGTATCATTGTTGCTATATCTACATCAGATGAAATTTAATATACTGATTTATTCCCACAGACCAATTTACATTTAATAACAATACCATTACTACTATATCTACATCAGATGAAATGTAATATACTGATTTAATCCCACAGACCAATGTACATTTAATAACAATATCGTTATTACTATATCTACATTAGGTATAATGTAATATAATAATCCCTTCCCACCGATCAATGTACATATTATGGCAGTATCTTTATTACTATATCTACATTTGATATGTAGTGTGACCCTTTTGGGGGCTCACTCTATAAAATCTCACTAGATTATTAAACTCTATATTCTCCAAATTTGGGGTTACTCGTTACAATCGTTGGGCGCCAGCCACTCGCGGTGGCAATCAAAATTTGGACAAAGGGACAGGATGGGGGTCGTTACAGGGGATGGGACTCGTGGCACTTACGTCCTTACAATCTCGCGGGGGAGTACGCAAGGAGGATTTTCGAGGGTTAGGGAAGATCTCAGGGTGAGGGAGGTTTCTGGAAGTTCGTATACGTTACGCGTAGGAGAATATTGTGGACGGGAGTAACAGGAGCTGGATAAAGGGTTCGCAGAATAATATAACGACGGATAACCGGCGCGATACGTGGACACGCGAGTTCGCAATCGAAAGGTCGCCGTTGCCGTGCACTCACTCTTCACAAATTAATATCGGAAGGGACTTACGTCAACTCCACACACAATCGCACTCTCAAAATCTCTAGTCGCTTTTACAAAATCTACGAATCGCTTGGTTAGATAGCCCAGGGCTCAATGACGGCTCGTCGCCGCTGCCGCGACGACGGGTCCGTCGCGGGATGATTTTTGGGGAGGGGATGGGGAATAGGAAGGGGGCCTTTTCTGGCAACGGAATAGATTGGTTATCGATTGTCGATCTGCCGGTGTTCGGTTTCGATGGGGCTGGCGGATCTCCGGCCGTGGCGAGTGGACTGAGGTCTTCGGGCTCGGCGACAGATGGCTCCGGGTGGACGTTTGTCTCAGCTGCTGGGCCGCTTCGTCTCTTTTTCCGAAGTCCCGCGTTGCTTTTCCTCTCCTGGAGGGTGGGATGTCTGTCGCCGGCCTCGTAGCTCCTTTTTGCGGGTGATCTCTGTTGTCTCTTTTCCGTCGCCTCCATAGGCCCGACACCGGCGGGCGGGAAAAAGGGGGTGAGGTGTTAGAAGGGTTAAGGGTCATTTCTAGGTGGGATTTGAGGTGGGAGAAGCGCAGCGATTGTAACGGGGGGGGGGGGGGGGGGGCCACAGGTGTCACCACGTTACAGTAGATAATTAATATATCTACATCAGATGAAATTTAATATACTGATTTAATCCCACAGACCAATGTACATTTAATAATAATACCATTATTACTATATCTACATTAGATATAATGTAATATACTCATCACTTCCCAAAGATCAATGCAAGATTGTAACAATATAGTCATTACTATATCTGCATTAGATACGTAATAAACACTTAATAACAGTATCGTTATTACTATATCTACATTAGATCTACTGCAATATACTGATTCCTCCCCACAGATGAATGTACATTGAATACCAGTATCATTTATACTATATCTACATTGAATTTAATGTAATATACTGATCCCTTCCCACAGATCAATGTACATATAATAACAGTTTCGTTATTAATATATCTACATTAGATACAATATAATATACTGATACCTTCCAACAGATCAATGTACATATAATAACAGTATCGTTATTACTATATCTACATTAGATATGTAAGATACATTTAATAACAGTATCATTGTTGCTATATCTACATCAGATGAAATTTAATATACTGATTTAATCCCACAGACCAATGTACATTCAATAACAATATCATTATTATTATATCTACATTGGATACAATGTAACATACTGATACCTTCCCACAGATCAATGTACATATAATAACAGTTTCGTTATTACTATATCTACATTAGATATAATGTAATATACTGATACCTTCCCACAGATCAATGTACATATAATGGCAGTATCGTTATTACTATATCTGCATTAGATCTCCTGCAATATACTGATCCCTTCCCACAGATCAATGTACATTGAATAACAGTATCATTTATACTATATCGACATTGGATATAATGTAATATACTGATCCCTACCCACAGATCAATGTACATATAATAACAGTTTCGTTATTACTATATCTACAATAGATATAATGTAATATACTGATACCTTTCCACAGATCAATGTACATCTATTAACAGTATCGTTATTACTATATCGACATTAGATATGTAATATACATTTGATAACAATATATTATTACTATATCTACATCAGATGAAATGTAATATACTGATTTAATCCCACAGACCAATGTACATTTAATAACAATATCGTTATTACTATATCTACAGTAGATATAATGTAATATACTGATACCTTCCCACAGATCAATGTACATACAATAACAGTATCGTTATTACTATATCTACATTAGATATGTAGTATACATTTATTACTATATCTACATCAGATGAATTTTATTATACTGATTTAATCCCACAGACCAATGTACATTCAATAACAATATCATTATTACTATATCTACATTGGATACAATGTAATATACTGATACCTTCCCACAGATCAATGGACATATAATAACAGTTTCGTTATTACTATATCTACAGTAGATATAATGTAATATACTGATACCTTCCCACAGATCAATCTACATATAATAACAGTTTCGTTGTTACTATATCTACAATAGATATAATGTAATATACTGAACCCTTCCCACAGATCAATGTACATATAATAACAGTTTCGTTATTACTATATCTACATTAGATATGTAATATACATTTAATAACAGTATCATTATTACTATATCTACATCAGAGGTAATTTAATATACTGATTTAATCCCACAGACCAATGTACATTTAATAACAATATCATTATTACTATATGTACGTTAGATATAATGTAATATAATGGTTTAATCCCACAGATCAATGTACATTCAATAACTATATCATTATTACTATACCTACATTCGATATAATGTAATAGAATGATCCCTTCCCACCGATCAATGTACATATAATGGCAGTATCGTTATTACTATATCTACAATAGATATAATGTAATATACTGATACCTTCCCACAGATCTATATACATAGAATAACAGTATCGTTATTACCATATCTACATTAGATATGTAATATACATTTAATAACAATATCATTATTACTATATCTACATCAGATGAAATGTAATATACTGATTTAAACCCACAGATCAATGTACATATAATAACAGCTTCGTTATTACTATATCTACATTAGATATAATGTAATATGCTGATCTCTTCCCACCGATCAATGTACATATAATGGCAGTATCGTTATTACTATATCTACAATAGATATAATGTAATATACTGATACCATCCCACAGATCTATATACATAGAATAACAGTAACGTTATTACTATATCTACATTAGCTATGTAATATACATTTAATAACAATATCACTATTACTATATCTACTGTTGAGATTAGTCAACGCATAACAGTATGTATGTGTGTGTGTATGTGTAAGTATGATGATGTGTGAAGTTGGCTGTATGCTTCTTACGGATGTGTGTTTATGGAGTGTGCCACGTGCTGTATGGCTAAACCTTGTAACAGACTAAAAATAAATATATACATAATTGCACTAATTGGGTGGTTATTGAATCCTGTAACTAAGTAAATAGGAAATATCAGCTGGTTTTGTGCACAGATTTTAACAGGTTATGGGCCCAGGTTGGTAAAAGAAAAGAATTCTAGTGAAGAGGTTAGGTTGACCACGTGCGTCGCATATCAAGATGAGTTTAAATTTGGCGAAAATTGAGGCTTTAAATAAAAACAATTATGATACGTGGCGAATGCAAGCCGAGGCATTACTGGTAAAAAATGATCATTGGCAACATGTATCTGGTGAAGCAGTTAAGCCAGAAATTATAGAGGGTGATGCAACTTCCGTCGTAGCCCATAATAAATGGATAACCGAGGATAGAAAAGCCAGATCTGATTTAATACTCAGTGTTGCACCAAGTGAACTAAAACAGTTGAAGGGATGCGAGACAGCACGTGAAACATGGTTAAAGCTGGAATCGATATATGCATCAAAGGGGCCTGCGAGAAAGGCCACGTTGTTAAAACAGTTAACACTGCAAAAGATGCAGGAAGGGGAAGATGTGAGGGAACATATTAACAAGTTTTTTGATGCAGTGGACAAGTTGGAGGCAATGAATGTGGAAATTAACCCTGACTTGTTGTCAATTATGTTACTGTATAGTCTGCCAGGAAGTTATGAAAATTTCAGATGCGCAATTGAATCCCGTGACAACTTACCTGGTGTTGAAGCTCTGAAAATAAAAATCCTAGAAGAGAGTGATACCCGAAAACAAAGTTGTAGCCCAATTGGGATTTCAAACGCAATGTGGGTAACATCAAAAAAGAGTCAAACTGGGGGGCAGAACTTTCAGAGAAGGAAAACTGGTGAAGAAACCAACAAAATTGACTGTAAAGATATGTCGAAAGGAAGTCTGAATTACAACATAACATGTTTTAGATGTAATAGAAAGGGGCACATTGCTGCAAAATGTTATGCGAGGATTCCGCCAAGAGGAAATAAAACCTTCAGAAGCAATGAACGAAGTGCAAAGATGGTGGAGGAAACATTCTATGCAGCAGTTGCAAATAAAACCATGGCTGGGGAGCTAGAAGAAAGATGGTGCTTAGATAGTGGATGCACTGCTCATTTGTGCAAAAATGAAGATATGTTTCATGAAATGGAACCAGTAAATGAAAATCTGCATCTAGCTGATAAAAACTCCACCACTGTTGAAGGCAAAGGAAGAGTTAGAGTAAAGGTCATGGATGAAAACACTGAAAAGTTCATAAACTTTGAAAATACACTTTTGGTGCCAACCTTGAGGACCAATTTGGTGTCAGTGCCACGAATAGTCGACAAAAACTATGAGGTAGTATTTAATAAGCATGCGGCCACGGTGAGAGATTATGAAGGTAATGTAAGGCTGGTGGCAAATAGGATTGGTAACCTGTATTTTATAAAACAACCGGAAGTACAAACGGCTCAAAAGATTGGTGGCGATGACATAAGGTTAAAATTATGGCATGAACGGTTGGGACACTTAAATGTAAAAGACCTAATAAAGATATTGAGAGATGTGAATATTAATACAGGTGATGGCAGTAAAATTTTAGAATGTCGAGTATGTGCTTTAGGTAAACAAACAGTATTACCGTTTAAGTCGTCACATGAAAGGGCCAAGAACAAATTAGAAATAGTGCACAGTGACATATGTGGACCGTTCAGGCAACAATCTTTGGGGGGTGCAAGATACTATTGTACCTTTATTGACGATTACACCAGATATTGTAAAGTGTATTTTCTAAAGAACAAAAGTGATGTATTCGAAAAGTTTAAAGAATATAAGAAGATTGCAGAAAATCTGTGTGAGAAAAAGATTAAGTATCTACAAACGGATAATGGAAAAGAATACTGTAATGATAAATTCGACAAATTTTTAAAAGACTGTGGAATACAAAGAAGGACGTCTACTCCATACACTCCACAGCAAAATGGGGTTGCCGAAAGGAAGAACAGAACACTGTTAGACATGGCAAGATGTATGTTGATCAAATCGGAATTGGCAGCTGGTTTCTGGGCAGAGGCAGTAATGACGGCAAATTACATAAGAAATAGGTGCCCTACGAACTCATTAGATGGTAAAATACCATATGAGCTCTGGTCTGATCGAAAGGTAAACATAAATCACTTACGGGTTTTTGGAACAAAGACTTTCATTCTAGATAAAACTGTAACCAAAGGAGAATTGGAAGAAAGGTCGATACAAGGTGTTATGGTAGGATACTCTGAACAGACAAAAGGGTACAGAGTATATGTTCCGAAAATGAGGAAGATCATAGTATCAAGAGATGTGAGATTCATGAGTGAAGCAGAAGAATGCACAGTTATAAACCAGAATGAAATGATCGCTGAAGAAGAAGAAGACACAGATGCTGATTCATCAGAAATATTAATTCCGATAAATGAAAGCCAACAAACTGACAATAATGATGAAAACAAATGTCTCGAAAGAAGAGTACGCGGAAGACCAAAAATAATCCGCACGGGAAGGCCAGGGAGGCCGAAAAAATCGTACAGAACTACATCATGCAATGAATATGAAGAAAATCAGCGAGCAGATAGAGACGATGCAACAGACAACGGTGATAATGGGGTATTTGAGGATGCAACGGCAAACTACGCACAGATAGACTTGCACGAAGCAGTTAAAGGTGAAAACAAAGAAGAATGGTATGAAGCAATTGTGAACGAGTTCAAAAGTCTGTTGAAAAATGACACGTGGGATGTAGTTGAAAAGCCATGTAATAGAAACATTATTGACTGCAAAATAGTGTTAGCGAACAAATTTAATAGTTGCGGTGAAATATATAAGAGAAAAGCTAGGTTAGTAGCGAGAGGTTTCAATCAGAAAAAGGGATATGACTATGATCAAACATTCGCACCAGTTGCTAGACTAGAATCTTTCAGAATGTTAATAGCTTTAGCAGTACAATATAACTTAATAATACATCAAATGGATGTAACATCTGCTTTCTTAAATGGAAAGCTAGATGAGGAGGTTTACATGGAAATACCGGAGCTGTTGGAAGATTCTTTATGTTACATAATAGAAACAGAAAAGGGGGATATTAAAAACAAAGCATTACTGATGTTAAGGAACATACAGAACAAAAATAGAAATTGTTGTAAACCGAAAAAGGGGTTATACGGACTAAAACAAGCGAGTCGACAGTGGAACATATTATTAGACTCTAAATTAAAGGAACTAGGTTTAAAGCAGAGTAATTCTGATCGGTGTATATATTTCATTAAGAATAAGGAAACATTTATATTAATTTTAGTATACGTTGATGACATGTTAATTGCGGGAAATAATGTTAATAAAATTGCGGAAATTAAAGAAGGACTTAAAGAAACGTTTGAAATCAAAGACATGGGAGAAGCAAATTATTGCTTAGGGATAGAAATTTTGCGAAAAGGAAATGAAATTACATTAATTCAAAGAAAATATATTAGAGATGTATTAAATAGATTTGAGATGGAAAACGCAAATGGACTAGATACACCTGCAAACATAAATGAAACTTTTCATTCAGATATAGGAAACTGCGAAGCACCTTATAAAGAACTAATTGGTGCATTAATGTACCTGGCCGTAGTGTCGAGGCCAGATATAATGAATAGGGTTGTATTTTTGGCACAATTTGCATCGGCATACAACAAAGCACATTGGATCGCTGCAAAGAGAATTTTAAGATAGCTCAAACAAACAATTAACTTGGGTTTAAAGTATCACAGAGGGAATTTTGAAATAATTGGGTATGCTGATGCAGATTGGGGATCCAATGCAATAGACAGGAAATCATATACTGATTATGCATTTGTAATGTGTAATGCTGCGATCTCATGGAAATCGCAGAAACAAAAAACAGTAGCGTTGTCTTCAGCGGAAGCTGAATACATGGCAATTGCTGAAGCTGCCAACGAAGCAATACACATTAAAAACTTTCTCGAAGAACTTGGGTTAGACATAAACATCAAAGTATTTAATGATAATCAAAGTGCGAATCTGCTCACAAGGGATGCTGTATTTCATGCAAGATCTAAGCATATAGATCTAAGATATCATTTTGTAAGAGGTGCAATATAGGACAAAAGGTTTGAGTTGGAATATCTCCCAACAGAAAGAATGGTAGCGGATGTACTAACGAAACCGCTAAGCAAACCAAAACATATATTGTGTTGTACAGGAATGGGGCTACAGGAGATGGAAAAATAAATCGTTAATGTAATGTATGCGTTGAGGGGGGTGTGTTGAGATTAGTCAACGCATAACAGTATGTATGTGTGTGTGTATGTGTAAGTATGATGATGTGTGAAGTTGGCTGTATGCTTCTTACGGGTGTGTGTTTATGGAGTGTGCCACGTGCTGTATGGCTAAACCTTGTAACAGACTAAAAATAAATATATACATAATTGCACTAATTGGGTGGTTATTGAATCCTGTAACTAAGTAAATAGGAAATATCAGCTGGTTTTGTGCACAGATTTTAACATCTACCTCAGATGAAATTTAATATACTGATTTAATCCCGCACACCAATGTACATTTAATAACAATATCATTATTACTATATCTACATCAGAGGTAATTTAATATACTGATTTAATCCCACAGACCAATGTACATTTAATAAGAATATCATTATTACTATATCTACATTTGATATGTAATATACATTTAATAACAATAACATTATTAATATATCTACATCAGGTGTAATGTAATATACTGATTTATTCCCACAGACCAATGTACATTTAATAACAATACCATTATTACTATATCTACATCAGATGTAATTTAATACACTGATTTAATCCCACAGATCAATGTACATATAATAACAGTTTCGTTATTACTATATCTACATTAGATATAATGTAATATAATGTACCCTTCCCCCCGTTCAATGTACATATAATGGCAGTCTCGTTATTACTATATCTGCAATAGATCTCCTGCAATATACTGATCCCTTCCCACAGATCAATGTACATTGAATAACAGTATCGTTATTACTATATCTACATTTGATATGTAATATACATTTAATAACAATATCATTATTGATATATCTACATCAGATGTAATGTAATATACTGATTTATTCCCACAGACCAATGTACATTTAATACCAATATCATTATTACTATATCTACATTGGATACAATGTAATATACTGATACCTTCCCACAGATCAATGTACATATAATAACAGTATCGTTATTACTATATCTACATTAGATATAATGTAATATACTGATTTATTCCCACAGAACAATGTACATTTAATAACAATATCATTATTACTATATCTACATTGGATACAATGTAATATATTGATACCTTCCCATAGATCAATGTACATATAATAACAGTATCGTTATTACTATATCTACATTAGATATAATGTAATATACTGATATCTTCCCACAGATCAATTTACATATAATAACAGTATCGTTATTGCTATATCTACATTAGATATGTAATATACATTTAATAACAATATCATTATTAATATATCTACATCAGATGTAATGTAATATACTGATTTATTCCCACAGACCAATGTACATTTAATACCAATATCATTATTACTGTATCTACATTAGATATAATGTAATATAATGACCCCTTCCCACCGATCAATATACATATAATGGCAATATCCTTATTACTATATCTGCATTAGATCTGCTGCAATATACTGATTCCTTCCCACAGATCAATATACATTGAGTAACAGTATCACTTATACTATATCTACATTGGATATAATGTAATATACTGATGCCTTCCCACAGATCAATGTAATTTTGGTAACAACATCATTATTACTATATCTACATTAGATATAATGTAATATACTGATCCCTACCCACAGGTCAATGTACATATAATAGCAGTTTCGTTATTACTATATATACAATAGATATAATGTAATATACTGATACCTTCCCACAGATCAATATACATAGAATAACACTATCGTTATTACTATATCTACATTAGATATGTAATATACATTTCATAACAATATCATTATTACTATATCTACATCAGATGAAATTTAATATACTGATTTATTCCCACAGACCAATGTACATTTAATAACAATATCATTATTACTATATCTACATTGGATACAATGTAATATATTGATACCTTCCCATAGATCAATGTAATTTTGGTAACAACTTCATTATTACTATATCTACATTAGATACAATGTAATATACTGATCCCTACCCACAGATCCATGTACATATAATTACAGTTTCGTTATTACAATATCTACAATAGATATAATGTAATACACTGATACCTTCCCACAGATCAATGTACATATAATAACAGTATCGTTACTACTATATCTGCATTTGATATGTAATATACATTTAATAACAATATCATTATTAATATATCTACATCAGATGAAATTTAATATACTGATTTAATCCCATGTACATGTACAGACCCATGTACATTTAATAGATATAGTAGTGACGAAACTGTTATTATATGTACATTGACCTGTGGGTAGGGATCAGTATATTACATTATATCGAATGTAGATATAGTAATAATGGTATTGTTATGAAATGTATATTACATATCTAATGTAGATATAGTAATAACGATACTGTTATTATATGTACATTGATCTATGGGAAGGTATCAATATATTACATTGTATCCAATGTAGATATAGTAATAATGATATTGTTATTAAATGTACATTGGTCTGTGGGAATAAATCAGTATATTAAATTTCATCTGATGTAGATATAGTAATAATGATATTGTTATGAAATGTATATTACATATCTAATGTAGATATAGTAATAACGATAGTGTTATTCTATGTATATTGATCTGTGGGAAGGTATCAGTATATTACATTATATCTATTGTATATATAGTAATAACGAAACTGCTATTATATGTACATTGACCTGTGGGTAGGGATCAGTATATTACATTATATCTAATGTAGATATAGTAATAATGATGTTGTTACCAAAATTACATTGATCTGTGGGAAGGCATCAGTATATTACATTATATCCAATGTAGATATAGTATAAGTGATACTGTTACTCAATGTGTATTGATCTGTGGGAAGGAATCAGTATATTGCAGCAGATCTAATGCAGATATAGTAATAAGGATATTGCCATTATATGTATATTGATCGGTGGGAAGGGGTCATTATATTACATTATATCTAATGTAGATACAGTAATAATGATATTGGTATTAAATGTACATTGGTCTGTGGGAATAAATCAGTATATTACATTACATCTGATGTAGATATATTAATAATGATATTGTTATTAAATGTATATTACATATCTAATGTAGATATAGCAATAACGATACTGTTATTATATGTAAATTGATCTGTGGGAAGATATCAGTATATTACATTATATCTAATGTAGATATAGTAATAACGATACTGTTATTATATGTACATTGATCTATGGGAAGGTATCAATATATTACATTGTATCCAATGTAGATATAGTAATAATGATATTGTTATTAAATGTACATTGTTCTGTGGGAATAAATCAGTATATTACATTATATCTAATGTAGATATAGTAATAACGATACTGTTATTATATGTACATTGATCTGTGGGAAGGTATCAGTATATTACATTGTATCCAATGTAGATATAGTAATAATGATATTGGTATTAAATGTACATTGGTCTGTGGGAATAAATCAGTATATTACATTACATCTGATGTAGATATATTAATAATGATATTGTTATTAAATGTATATTACATATCTAATGTAGATATAGTAATAACGATACTGTTATTATATGTAAATTGATCTGTGGGAAGATATCAGTATATTACATTATATCTAATGTAGATATAGTAACAACGATACTGTTATTATATGTACATTGACCTGTGGGAAGGTATCAGTATATTACATTGTATGAAATGTAGATATAGTAATAATGATATTGTTATTAAATGTACATTGGTCTGTGGGAATAAATCAGTATATTACATTACATCTGATGTAGATATAGTAATAATGATATTGTTATTAAATGTATATTACATATCTAATGTAGATATAGTAATAACGATACTGTTATTCTATGTATATTCATCTGTGGGAAGATATCCGTATATTATATTATATCTAATGTAGATATAGTAATAACGATACTGTTATTATATGTAGCTTGATCTATGGGAAGGTATCAATATATTACATTGTATCCAATGTAGATATAGTAATAATGATATTGTTATTAAATGTACATTGGTCTGTGGGAATAAATCAGTATATTACATTACATCTGATGTAGATATATTAATAATGATATTGTTATTAAATGTATGTTACATATCAACTGGAGATATAGTAATAACGATACTGCCATTATATGTACATTGATCGGTGGGAAGGGATCATTATATTACATTATATCTAATGTAGATACAGTAATAATGATATTGTTATTAAATGTACATTGGTCTGTGGGAATAAATCAGTATATTAAATTTCATCTGATGTAGATATAGTAATAATGATATTGTTATTAAATGTATATTACATATCTAATGTAGATATAGTAATAACGAAACTGTTATTATATGTACATTGATCTGTGGGATTAAATCAGTATATTAAATTACATCTGATGTAGATATAGTAATTATGATATTGTTATTAAATGTACATTGGTCTGTGGGATTAGATCATTATATTACATTATATGTAATGTAGATATAGTAATAATGATATTGTTATTAAATGTACATTGATCTGTGAGATTAAATCAGTATATTAAATTACATCTGACGTAGATATAGTAACAATGATATTGTTATTAAATGTATATTACATATCTAATGTAGATATAGTAATAACGATACTGTTATTATATGTATATTGATCTGTGGGAAGATATCAGTATATTACGTTACATCTATTGTAGATATAGTAATAACGAAACTGCTATTATATGTACATTGATCTGTGGGAAGGTATCAGTATATTACATTATATCTAATGTAGATATAGTAATAACGAAACTGTTATTATATGTACATTGATCTGTGGGATTAAATCAGTATATTAAATTACATCTGATGTAGATATAGTATAAATGATACTGTTACTCAATGTACATTGATCTGTGGGACGGTATCAGTATATTACATTGTATCCAATGTAGATATAATAATAATGATATTGTTATTAAATGTACATTGGTCTGTGGTAATAAATCAGTATATTACTTTACATCAGATGTAGATATATTAATAATGATATTGTTATTAAATGTATATTACATATCTAATGTAGATATAGTAATAACGATACTGTTATTATATGTACATTGATCTGTGGGAAGGTATCAGTATATTACATTATATCTAATGTAGATATAGTAATAACGATACTGTTATTATATGTACATTGATCTGTGGGAAGGTATCAGTATATTACATTGTATCTAATGTAGATATAGTAATAACGAAACTGCTATTATATGTACATTGATCTGTGGGAACGTATCAGTATATTACATTGTATCCAATGTAGATATAGTAATAATGATATTGTTATTAAATGTACATTGGTCTGTGGGAATAAATCAGTATATTAAATTTCATCTGATATAGATATAGTAATAATGATATTGTTATTAAATGTACATTGATCTGTGGGATTAAATCATTATATTACATTATATCTAATGTAGATATAGTAATAATGATATTGTTATTAAATGTATATTACATATCTAATGTAGATATAGTAATAACGATACTCTTATTATATGTATATTGATCTGTTGGAAGGTATCAGTATATTACATTATATCCATTGTAGATATAGTAATAACGAAACTGCTATTATATGTACATTGATCTGTGGGTAGGGATCAGTATATTACATTATATCTAATGTAGATATAGTAATAACGAAACTGCTATTATATGTACATTGATCTGTGGGAACGTATCAGTATATTACATTGTATCCAATGTAGATATAGTAATAATGATATTGTTATTAAATGTATATTACATATCTAATGTAGATATAGTAATAACGATACTGTTATTATATGTACATTGATCTGTGGGAAGGTATCAGTATATTACATTATATCTAATGTAGATATAGTAATAACGATACTGTTATTATATGTACATTGATCTGTGGGAAGGTATCAGTATATTACATTGTATCCAATGTAAATATAGTAATAATGATATTGTTATTAAATGTACATTGGTCTGTGGGAATAAATCAGTATATTAAATTACATCTGATGTAGATATAGTAATAATGATATTGTTATTAAATGTATATTACATATCTAATGTAGATATAGTAATAACGATACTGTTATTGTATGTACATTGACCTGTGGGAAGGTATCAGTATATTAAATTATATCTATTGTAGATACATTTAATAACGGTATCACTTATACTATATCGACATTGGATATAATGTAATATACTGATGCCTTCCCACCGATCAATGTAATTTTGGTAACAATATCATTATTACTATATCTACATTAGACATAATGTAATATACTGATCCCTTCCCACAGATCAATGTACATACAATAACAGTAGCGTTATTACTATATCTACATTAGATATGTAATATACATTTAACAACAATATCATTATTACTATGTATACATCAGATGAAATTTAATATAGTGATTTAATCCCACAGACCAATGTACATTTAATAACAATACCATTATTACTATATCTAGATCAGATGTAGTTTAATACACTGATTTAATCCCACAGATCAATGTACATATAATGACAGTTTCGTCATTACTATATCTACATTAGATATGACGTAATATACTGATCCCTACCCACAGATCAATGTACATTGAATAACAGTATCATTTATACTATATCGACATTGGATATAATATAATATACTGATGCCTTCCCACAGATCAAAGTAATTTTGGTAACAATATCATTATTACTATATCTACATTAGATATAATGATATATACTGATCCCTACCCACAGATCAGTGTACATATAATAACAGTTTCGTTATTACTATATCTACAATAGATATAATGTAATATACTGATACCTTCCCACAGATCAATGTACATATAATAACAGTATCGTTATTACTATATCTACATTAGATATGTAATATACATTTGATAACAATATCATTATTACTATAGCTACATCAGATGTAATGTAATATACTGATACCTTCCCACAGATCAATATACATATAATAACAGTATCGTTATTACTATATCTACATGCGATAAAATGTAATATACTGATACCTTCCCACAGATCAATGTACATATAATAACAGTATCGTTATTACTATATCTCCATTAGATATGTAATATACATTTAATAACAATATCATTATTACTATATCTGCATCAGATGAAATTTAATATACTGATTTAATCCCACAGACCAATGTACATTTAATAACAATATCATTATTACTATATCTACATTAGATATAATGTAATATAATGATTTAATCCCACAGACCAATGTACATTTAATAACAATATCATTATTACTATATCTACATTCGATATAATGTAATAGAATGATCCCTTCCCACCGATCAATGTACATATAATGGCAGTATCGTTATTACTATATCTACAATAGATATAATGTAATATACTGATACCTTCCCACACTTCAATATACATAGAATAACAGTATCGTTATTACCATATCTACATTAGATATGTAATATACATTTAATAACAATATCATTATTACTATATCTACATCAGAGGTAATTTAATATACTGATTTAATCCCACAGATCAATGTACATATAATAACAGTTTCGTTATTACTATATCTACATTAGATATAATGTAATATACTAATACCTTCCCACAGATCAATGTACATATAATGGCAGTATCGTTATTACTATATCTGCATTAGATCTCCTGCAATATACTGATCCCTTCCCACAGATCAATGTACATTGAATAACAGTATCATTTATACTATATCTACATTGGATATAATGTAATATACTGATGCCTTCCCACAGATTAATGTGATTTTGGTAACAATATCATTATTACGATATCTACATTGGACATCATGTAATATACTGAACCCTTCCCACAGATCAATGTACATATAATAACAGTATCATTATTACTATATCTACATTAGATATGTAATATACATTTAACAACAATATCATTATTACTACATCTACATCAGATGAAATTTAATATACTGATTTAATCCCACAGACCAATGTACATTTAATAACAATATCATTATTACTATATCTACATTAGAAATAATGTAATATAATGATCCCTTCCCAGCGATCAATGTACATATAATGGCAGTATCGTTATTACTATATCTACTCTAGATATGTAATATACATATAATAACAATATCATTATTATTATATCTACATCAGATGTAATGTAATATACTGATTTAATCCCACAGACCAATGTACATTTAATAACAATATCATTATTACTATATCTTCATCAGATATAATGTAATATACTGATCACTTCCCACAGATCAATGCACAGATTGTAACATTGTCGTCATTACTATATCTACATTAGATATGTAATAAACACTTAATAACAGTATCGTTATTTCTATATCTACATTAGATCTACTGCAATATACTGATTCCTCCACAGATCAATGTACAATTGAATAACAGTATCATTTATACTGTATCTACATTGGATATAATGAAATATACTGATCCCTTCCCACAGATCAATGTAATTTTGGTAACAATATCATTATTACTATATCTACATTAGATATAATGTAATATACTCATCCCTTCCCACAGATCAATGTACATATAATATCAGTTTCGTTATTACTATATCTACAATAGATATAATGTAATATACTGATACCTTCCCACAGATCAATGTACATATAATAACAGTACCGTTATTACTATATCTACATTACATATGTAATATACATTTAATAACAATATCATTATTACTATATCTACATCAGATGAAATGTAATATACTGATTTAATCCCACAGACCAATGTACATTTAATAACAATATCATTATTACTATATCTACATTAGATATAATGTAATATAATGATCCCTTCCCACCGATCAATGTACATTTAATAACAATATCATTATTACTATATCTACATTGGATACAATGTAATATACTGATACCTTCCCACAGACCAATGTACATATGATAACAGTATCGTTATTACTATATCTACATTAGATATGTAATATACATTTAATAACAATATCATTATTACTATATTTACATCAGATGAAATTTAATATACTGATTTAGTCCCACAGACCAATGTACATTTAATAACAATATCATTATTACTATATCTACATTAGATATAATGTAATATAATGATCCCTTCCCACCGATCAATGTACATATAATGGCAGTATCGTTATTACTATATCTGCATCAGATCTCCTGCAATATACTGATCCCTTCCCGCAGATCAATGTACATTGAATAACAGTATCATTTATACTATATCGACATTGGATATAATGTAATATACTGATGCCTTCCCACAGATCAGTGTACATATAATAACAGTTTCGTTATTACTATATCTACAGTAGATATAATGTAATATACTGATACCTTCCCACAGATTAATGTACATACAATAACAGTATCGTTATTACTATATCTACATTAGATATGTAATATACATTTAACAACAATATCATTATTACTATGTATACATCAGATGAAATTTAATATACTGATTTAATCCCACAGACCAATGTACATTTAATAACAATACCATTATTACTATATCTACATCAGATGTAGTTTAATACACTGATTTAATCCCACAGATCAATGTACATATAATGACAGTTTCGTCATTACTATATCTACATTAGATATGACGTAATATACTGATCCCTACCCACAGATCAATGTACATTGAATAACAGTATCATTTATACTATATCGACATTGGATATAATATAATATACTGATGCCTTCCCACAGATCAAAGTAATTTTGGTAACAATATCATTATTACTATATCTACATTAGATATAATGATATATACTGATCCCTACCCACAGATCAGTGTACATATAATAACAGTTTCGTTATTACTATATCTACAATAGATATAATGTAATATACTGATACCTTCCCACAGATCAATGTACATATAATAACAGTATCGTTATTACTATATCTACATTAGATATGTAATATACATTTGATAACAATATCATTATTACTATATCTACATCAGATGTAATGTAATATACTGATACCTTCCCACAGATCAATATACATATAATAACAGTATCGTTATTACTATATCTACATTCGATAAAATGTAATATACTGATACCTTCCCACAGATCAATGTACATATAATAACAGTATCGTTATTACTATATCTCCATTAGATATGTAATATACATTTAATAACAATATCATTATTACTATATCTGCATCAGATGAAATTTAATATACTGATTTAATCCCACAGACCAATGTACATTTAATAACAATATCATTATTACTATATCTACATTAGATATAATGTAATATAATGATTTAATCCCACAGACCAATGTACATTTAATAACAATATCATTATTACTATATCTACATTCGATATAATGTAATAGAATGATCCCTTCCCACCGATCAATGTACATATAATGGCAGTATCGTTATTACTATATCTACAATAGATATAATGTAATATACTGATACCTTCCCACACTTCAATATACATAGAATAACAGTATCGTTATTACCATATCTACATTAGATATGTAATATACATTTAATAACAATATCATTATTACTATATCTACATCAGAGGTAATTTAATATACTGATTTAATCCCACAGATCAATGTACATATAATAACAGTTTCGTTATTACTATATCTACATTACATATAATGTAATATACTAATACCTTCCCACAGATCAATGTACATATAATGGCAGTATCGTTATTACTATATCTGCATTAGATCTCCTGCAATATACTGATCCCTTCCCACAGATCAATGTACATTGAATAACAGTATCATTTATACTATATCTACATTGGATATAATGTAATATACTGATGCCTTCCCACAGATTAATGTGATTTTGGTAACAATATCATTATTACGATATCTACATTGGACATCATGTAATATACTGAACCCTTCCCACAGATCAATGTACATATAATAACAGTATCATTATTACTATATCTACATTAGATATGTAATATACATTTAACAACAATATCATTATTACTACATCTACATCAGATGAAATTTAATATACTGATTTAATCCCACAGACCAATGTACATTTAATAACAATATCATTATTACTATATCTACATTAGAAATAATGTAATATAATGATCCCTTCCCAGCGATCAATGTACATATAATGGCAGTATCGTTATTACTATATCTACTCTAGATATGTAATATACATATAATAACAATATCATTATTATTATATCTACATCAGATGTAATGTAATATACTGATTTAATCCCACAGACCAATGTACATTTAATAACAATATCATTATTACTATATCTTCATCAGATATAATGTAATATACTGATCACTTCCCACAGATCAATGCACAGATTGTAACATTGTCGTCATTACTATATCTACATTAGATATGTAATAAACACTTAATAACAGTATCGTTATTTCTATATCTACATTAGATCTACTGCAATATACTGATTCCTCCACAGATCAATGTACAATTGAATAACAGTATCATTTATACTGTATCTACATTGGATATAATGAAATATACTGATCCCTTCCCACAGATCAATGTAATTTTGGTAACAATATCATTATTACTATATCTACATTAGATATAATGTAATATACTCATCCCTTCCCACAGATCAATGTACATATAATATCAGTTTCGTTATTACTATATCTACAATAGATATAATGTAATATACTGATACCTTCCCACAGATCAATGTACATATAATAACAGTACCGTTATTACTATATCTACATTACATATGTAATATACATTTAATAACAATATCATTATTACTATATCTACATCAGATGAAATGTAATATACTGATTTAATCCCACAGACCAATGTACATTTAATAACAATATCATTATTACTATATCTACATTAGATATAATGTAATATAATGATCCCTTCCCACCGATCAATGTACATTTAATAACAATATCATTATTACTATATCTACATTGGATACAATGTAATATACTGATACCTTCCCACAGACCAATGTAGATATAATAACAGTATCGTTATTACTATATCTACATTAGATATGTAATATACATTTAATAACAATATCATTATTACTATATTTACATCAGATGAAATTTAATATACTGATTTAGTCCCACAGACCAATGTACATTTAATAACAATATCATTATTACTATATCTACATTAGATATAATGTAATATAATGATCCCTTCCCACCGATCAATGTACATATAATGGCAGTATCGTTATTACTATATCTGCATCAGATCTCCTGCAATATGCTGATCCCTTCCCGCAGATCAATGTGCATTGAATAACAGTATCATTTATACTATATCGACATTGGATATAATGTAATATACTGATGCCTTCCCACAGATCAGTGTACGTATAATAACAGTTTCGTTATTACTATATCTACAGTAGATATAATGTAATATACTGATACCTTCCCACAGATTAATGTACATACAATAACAGTATCGTTATTACTATATCTACATTAGATCTGTAATATACATTTAATAACAATATCATTATTACTATATCTACATCAGATGAAATTTAATATACTGATTTAATCCCACAGACCAATGTACATTTAATAACAATATCATTATTACTATATCTACATTGGATACAATGTAATATACTGATACCTTCCCACCGATCAATGTACATATAATAACAGTATCGTTATTACCATATCGACATTAGATATGTAATATACATTTAATAACAATATCATTATTACTATATCTACATCAGATGAAATGTAATATACTGATTTAATCCCACAGACCAATGTACATTTAATAACAATATCATTATTACTATATCTACATTAGATATAATGTAATATAATGATCACATCCCACCGATCAATGTACATTTAATAACAATATCATTATTACTATATCTACATTGGATACAATGTAATATACTGATACCTTCCCACAGATCAATGTAGATATGATAACAGTATCGTTATTACTATATCTACATTAGATATGTAATATACATTTAATAACAATATCATTATTACTATATTTACATCAGATGAAATTTAATATACTGATTTAGTCCCACAGACCAATGTACATTTAATAACAATACCATTATTACTATATCTACATTACATACAATGTAATATACTGATCCCTACCCACAGATCAATGTTCATATAATAACAGTTTCGTTATTACTATATCTACAATAGATATAATGTAATATACCGATACCTTCGCACAGATCAATGTACATACAATAACAGTATCGTTATTACTATAACTACATTTGATATGTAATATACACTTAATATCAATATCATTATTAATATATCTACATCAGATGTAATGTAATATACTGATCCCTTCCCACAGATCAATGTACATATAATAACAGTTTCGTTATTACTATGTCTACATTAGATATAATGTAATATACTGATCACTTCCCACAGATCAATGCACAGATTGTAACATTATCGTCATTACTATATCTGCATTAGATATGTAATAAATACTTAATAACAGTATCGTTATTACTATATCTCCATTAGATCAACTGCAGTATACTGATTCCTTCCCACAGATCAATGTACATTGAATAACAGTATCATTGATACTATACCTACATTGGATATAATGTAATATACTGATGCCTTCCCACAGACCAATGTAATTTTGGTAACAATATCATTATTACTATATCTACATTAGACATAATGTAATATACTGATCCCTACCCACAGATCAGTGTACATATAATAACAGTTTCGTTATTACTATATCTACAGTAGATATAATGTAATATACTGATACCTTCCCACAGATCAATGTACATTGAATAACAGTATCACTTATACTATATCTACATTAGATATAATGTAATATACTGATGCCTTCCCACAGATCAATGTAATTTTGGTAACAATATCATTATTACTATATCTACATTAGACATAATGTAATGTACTGATCCCTTCCCACTGATCAATGTACATACAATAACAGTAGCGTTATTACTATATCTACATTAGATATGTAATATACATTTAACAACAATATCATTATTACCATATATACATCAGATGAAATTTAATATACTGATTTAATCCCACAGACCAATGTACATTTCATAACAATACCATTATTACTATATCTACATCAGATGTAGTTTAATACACTGATTTAATCCCACAGATCAATGTACATATAATGACAGTTTCGTCATTACTATATCTACATTAGATATGACGTAATATACTGATCCCTACCCACAGATCAATGTATATATAATAACAGTTTCGTTATTACTATATCTACAATAGATATAATGTAATATACTGATACCTTCCCACAGATCAATGTACATTGAATAACAGTATCATTTATACTATATCTACATTAGATATAATGTAATATAATGATCCCTTCCCACCGATCAATGTACGTTGAATAACAGTATCATATATACTATATCGACATTGGATATAATATAATATACTGATGCCTTCCCACAGATCAAAGTAATTTTGGTAACAATATCATTATTACTATATCTACATTAGATATAATGATATATACTGATCCCTACCCACAGATCAGTGTACATATAATAACAGTTTCGTTATTACTATATCTACAATAGATATAATGTAATATACTGATACCTTCCCACAGATCAATGTACATATAATAACAGTATCGTTATTACTGTATCTACATTAGATATGTAATATACATTTAATAACAATATCATTATTACTATATTTACATCAGATGAAATTTAATATACTGATTTAATCCCACAGACCAATGTACATTTCATAACAATATCATTATTACTATATCTACATTAGATATAATGTAATATAATGATCCCTTCCCACCGATCAATGTACATATAACGGCAGTATCGTTATTACTATATCTGCATTAGATCTCCTGCAATATACTGCTCCCTTCCCACAGATCAATGTACATTGACTAACAGTATCATTTATACTATATCGACATTGGATATAATGTAATATACTGATGCCTTCCCACAGATCAGTGTAATTTTAGGTAACAATATCATTATTACTATATCTACATTACATACAATGTAATATACTGATCCCTACCCACAGATCAATGTACATATAATAACAGTTTCGTTATTACTATATCTACAATAGATATAATGTAATATACTGATACCTTCCCACAGATCAATGTACATATAATAACAGTATCGTTATTACTATATCTACATTTGATATGTAATATACATTTAATAACAATATCATTATTAATATATCTACATCAGATGTAATGTAATATACTGATCTATTCCCACAGACCAATGTACGTTTAATAACAATATCATTATTACTATATCTACATGGGATACAATGTAATATACTGATGCCTTCCCACAGATCAGTGTAATTTTACGTAACAATATCATTATTACTATATCTACATTACATACAATGTAATATACTGATCCCTACCCACAGATCAATGTACATATAATAACAGTTTCGTTATTACTATATCTACAATAGATATAATGTAATATACCGATACCTTCGCACAGATCAATGTACATACAATAACAGTATCGTTGTTACTATATCTACATTAGATATGTAATATACATTTATTACTATATCTACATCAGATGAAATTTAATATACTGATTTAATCCCACAGACCAATGTACATTTAATAACAATACCATTATTACTCTATCTACATTAGATATAATGTAATATACTGATCCCTACCCACAGATCAATGTACATATAATAACAGTTTGGTTATTACTATATCTGCAATAGATATAATGTAATATACTGATACCTTCCCACCGATCAATGTACGTATAATAACAGTATCGTTATTACTATATCTACATTGGATACAATGTAATATACTGATACCTTCCCACAGAGCAATGTACAAATAATAACAGTATCGTCATTACTATATCTACATTAGATGGGTTATATACACTTAATAACAATATCATTGTTAATATATCTACATCAGATGTAATGTAATATACTGATTTAATCCCACAGACCAATGTACATTTAATAACAATATCATTATTACTGTATCTACATTAGATATAATGTAATATAATGATCCCTTCCCACCGGTCAATGTACATATAATGGCAGTATCGTTATTACTATATATCCATTTGATATGTAATATACATTTAATAACAATATCATTATTAATATATCTACATCAGATGTAATGTAATATACTGATTTATTCCTACAGACCAATGTACGTTTAATAACAATATCATTATTACTGTATCTACATTCGATACAATGTAATATACTGATACCTTCCCACAGATCAATGTACAAATAATAACAGTATCGTCATTACTATATCTACATTAGATATAATGTCATATACTGATACCTTCCCACAGATCAATTTACATATAATAACAGTATCGTTATTACTATATCTACATTAGATATGTAATATACATTTAATAACAATATCATTATTAATATATCTACATCAGATGTAATGTAATATACGGATTTTTTCCCACAGAACAATGTACATTTAATAAGAATATCATTAGTACTATATCTACATCAGATGTAATTTAATATACTGATTTAATCCCACAGACCAATGTACATTGAATAACAATATCATTATTACTATATCTACATTAGATATAATGTGATATACTGATCCCTTCCCACAGATCAATGTACATATAATAGCAGTTTCGCATTACTATATCTACATTAGATATGTCATATACATTTAATTGCGATATCATTATTACTATATCTACATCAGGTGAAATTTAATATACTCATTTAATCCCACAGATCAATGTACGTTTAATAACAATACCATTATTACTATATCTACATCAGATGTAATTTAATATACTGATTTAATCCCACAGATCAATGTACATATAATAACAGTATCGTTATTACTATATCTACATTAGATCTACTGCAATATACTGATTCCTTCCCACAGATCAATGTACGTTGAATAACAGTACCATTTATACTATATCTACATTGGTTACAATGAAATATACTGATCCCATCCCACAGATCAATGTAATTTTGGTAACAATATCATTATTACGATATCTACATCAGATGAAATTTAATATACCGACTTATTCCCACAGACCAATGTACATTTAATAACACTATCATTATTACTATATCTTCATTAGATATAATGTAAAATAGTGATCACTTCCCACAGATCAATGCACAGATTGTAACATTATCGTCATTACTATATCTACATTAGGTACGTAATAAACACTTAACAACAGTATGGTTCTTACTATATCTACATTAGATCTACTGCAATATACTGATTCCTTCCCACAGATCAATGTACATATAATAACAGTTTCGATATTACTATATCTACATTAGATATGTAATATACATTTAATAACAATATCATTATTACTATATCTACATCCGATGTAATGTAATTACGGTGGGAAGTGATCATTATATTACATTATATCTAATGTAGATATAGTAATAATGATATTGTTATTAAATGTATATTACATATCTAATGTAGATATAGTAATAACGATACTGTTATTATATGTACATTGATCTGTGGGAAGGTATCAGTATATTACATTATATCTATTGTAGATATAGTAATAACGAAACTGCTATTATATGTACATTGATCTGTGGGTAGGGATCAGTATATTACATTATATCTAATGTAGATATAGTAATAAGGATGTTGTTACCAAAATTACATTGATCTGTGGGAAGGCATCAGTATATTACATTATATCCAATGTAGATATAGTATAAATGCTACTGTTACTCAATGTACATTGATCTGTGGGAAGGAATCAGTATATTGCAGCAGATCTAATGCAGATATAGTAATAAGGATATTGCCATTATATGTACATTGATCGGTGGGAAGCGATCATTATATTACATCATATCTAATGTAGATATAGTAATAATGATATTGTTATTAAATGTATATTACATATCTAATGTAGATATAGTAATAACGATACTGTTATTATATGTAAATTGATCGGTGGGAAGGGATCATTATATTACATTATATCGAATGCAGATATAGTAATAATAGTATTGTTATTAAATGTACATTGGTCTGTGGGATTAAATCAGTATATTACATTACACCTGATGTAGATATATTAATAATGATATTGTTATTAAATGTATATTACATATCAAATGTAGACTTGGTAATAACGATACTGCGATTATATGTGCATTGATCGGTGGGATGTGATCATTATATTACATTATATCTAATGTAGATATAGTAATAACGAACTGTTATTATACGTACATTGGTCTGTGGGATTAAATCAGTATATTACATTTCATCTGATGTAGATATACTAATAAAGGTATTGTTATTAAATGTGTATTACATATCTAATGTAGATAGAGTAATAACGATACTGTTATTATATGTACATTGATCTGTGGGAAGGGGTCAGTATATTACATTATATCCAATGTAGATATAGTATAAATGATACTGGTATTCGATGTACATTGATCTGTGGGAAGGAACCAGTATATTGCAGTAGATCTAATGTAGATATAGTAATAACGATACTGTTATGAACTGTTTATTACGTATCTAATGTAGATATAGTAAGGACGATATTGTTACAATCTTGCATTGATCTGTGGAAGGTGATCAGTATATTACATTATACCTAATGAATATATTGTAATAATGATGTAGTTATTAAATGTACATTGGTCTGTGGGATTAAATCAGTATATTAAATTTCATCTGATGTAGATATAGTAATAATGATATTGTTATTAAATGTATATTACATATCTAATGAAGGTATAGTAACAACGATACTGTTATTCTATGTATATTGATGTGTGGGAAGGTATCAGTATATTACATCATATCTATTGTAGATATAGTAATAACGAAACTGCTATGATATGTATATTGATCTGTGGGTAGGGATCAGTATATTACATTATATCTAATGTAGATATAGTAATAATGGTATTGTTATTAAACGTACATTGATCTCTGGGATTAAATCAGTGTATTACATTTCATTTGATGTAGATATAGTAATAATGATATTGTTAATAAATGTATATTACATATCTAATGTAGATATAGTAATAACGATACTGTTATTATATGTACATTGATCTGTGGGAAGGGATCGGTATATTACATTATATCTAATGTAGATATAGTAATAATGATATTGTTACCAAGATTACATTGATCTGTGGGAAGGGATCAGTATATTACATTATATCCAATGTAGATATAGTATAAATGATACTGGTATTCAATGTACATTGATCTGTGGGAAGGAATCAGTATATTGCAGTAGATCTAATGTAGATATAGTAATAACGATACTGTTATGAACTGTTTATTACGTATCTAATCTAGATATAGTAAGGACGATATTGTTACAATCTTGCATTGATCTGTGGAAGGTGATCAGTATATTACATTATACCTAATGAAAATATTGTAATAATGATATTGTTATTAAATGTACATTGTTCTGTGGGAATAAATCAGTATATTAAATTTCATCTGATGTAGATATAGTAATAATGATATTGTTATTAAATGTATATTACATATCCAATGTAGATATAGTAATAACGATACTGTTATTATATGTACATTGATCTGTGGGATTAAATCAGTATATTAAATTTCATCTGATTTAGATATAGTAATAATGATATTGTTATTAAATGTATATTACATATCTAATGTAGATATAGTAATAACGATACTGTTATTATATGTACATTGATGTGTGGGAAGGTATCAGTATATTACATTATATCTAATGTAGATATAGTGATAACGATACTGTTATTATATGTATACTGATCTGTGGGAAGGTATCAGTATATTACATTATATCTATTGTAGATATAGTAACTACGAAACAGTTATTGTATGTACATTGTTCTGTGGGAAGGTGTCAGTATATTACATTATACCTATTGTGGATATAGTAATGACGAAACTGTTATTATATGTACATTGATCTGTGGGAAGGTATCAGTATATTACATTGTATCCAATGTAGATATAGTAATAGCGATACTGTTATTATATGTAAATTGATCTGTGGGAAGATATCAGTATATTACATTATATCTATTGTGGATATAGTAATAACGAAACTGTTATTATAATTACATTGATCTGTGGGAAGGTATCAGTATATTACATTGTATCCCATGTAGATATAGTAATAATGATATTGTTATTGAATGTACATTGGTCTGTGGGATTAAACCAGTGTATTACATTTCATCTGATGTAGATATAGTAATAATGATATTGTTATTAAATGTACATTGTTCTGTGGGATTAAATCAGTATATTTAACTTCATCTGATGTAGATATAGTAATAATGATGTTGTTATTAAATGTATATCACATATCTAATGTAGATATAGTGATAACGATACTGCCATTATATGTACATTGATCGGTGGGAAGGGATCTTTATATTACATTATATCTAATGTAGATATAGTAATAATGATATTGTTACCAAGATTACATTGATCTGTGGGAAGGCATCAGTATATTACATTATATCCAATGTAGATATAGTATAAATGATACCGTTATTCAATGTACATTGATCTGTGGGAAGGAATCAGTATACTGCAGCAGATCGAATGCAGATATAGTAATAACGATACTGCCATTATTTGTACATTGATCGGTGGGAAGGGATCATTATATTACATTATATCTAATGTAGATATAGCAATAATGATATTGTTATTAAATGTATATTACATATTAAATGTAGATATAGTAATAACGATACTGTTATTATATGTACATTGATCTGTGGGATTAAATCAGTATATCAAATTACATCTGATGTAGATATAGTAATAATGGTATTGTTATTAAATGTACATTGGTCCGTGGGATTAAATCAATATATTAAATTTCATCTGATGTCGATATAGTAATAATGATATTGTTATTAAATGTATATTACATATCTAATGTAGATATAGTAATAACGAAGCTGTTATTATATGTACATTGATCTGTGAGAAGGGATCAGTATATTACATTATATCTAATGTTGATATAGTAATAATGATATTGTTACCAACATTACATTGGTCTGTGGGAAGGGGTCAGTATATTACATTATATCCAATGTAGATATAGTACTAACGAAACTGTTATTATATGTACATTGATCTGTGGGAAGGGATAAGTATATTACATTATATCTAATGTAGATATAGTAATAATGATATTGTTACCAAAATTACATTGATCTGTGGGAAGGCATCTGTGTATTACATTATATCCAATGTACATATAGTATAAATGATACTGTTATTCAATGTACATTGATCTCTGGGAAGGAATCAGTATATTGCAGTAGATCTAATGTAGATATAGTAATAACGATACTGTTATTAAGTGTTTATTACATATCTAATGTAGATATAGTAATGACGATATAGTAATTACAATCTGTGCATTGATCTGTGGGAAGTGATCAGTATATTACATTATATCTAATGAGGATATAGTAATAATGATATTGTTATTAAATGTACATTCGTCTGTGGGATTAACTCAGTATATTACATTACATCTGATGTAGATATAGTAATAATGATATTGTTACTAAATGTATATTACATATCTAATACAGATATAGTAATAACGAAACTGTTATTATATGTACATTGATCTGTGAGAAGGGATCAGTTCATTACATTATATCTAATGTTGATATAGTAATAATGATATTGTTACCAAAATTACATTGATCTGTGGAAAGGCATCAGTATATTACATCATATCCAATGTAGATATAGTGTAAATGATACTGTTATTCAATGTACATTGATCTGTGGGAAGGAATCAGTATATTGCAGTAGATCTAATGTAGATATAGTAATAACGATACTGTTATTAAGTGTTTATTACATATCTAATGTAGATATAGTAATGACGATAATGTTACAATCTATGCATGGATCTGTGGGAAGTGATCAGTATATTACATTATATCTAATGAAGATATAGTAATAGTGATATTGTTATTAAATGTACATTGGTCTGTGGGAATGAATCAGTATATCACATTACATCTAATGTAGATATAGTGATAATGATATTGTTATTAAATGTATATTACATACCTAACGTAGATATAGTAATGACGATACCGCCATTATATGTACATTGATCGGTGGGAAGGGATCATTATATTACATTATATCTAATGTAGATATAGTAATAATGATATTGTTATTAAATGTACATTGGTCTGTGGAAATAAATCAGTATATTACACTACATCTGATGTGGATATAGTAACAATGATATTGTTATTAAATGTATATTACATATCTAATGTAGATATAGTAATAACGAAACTGTTATTATAAGTACATTGATCTGTGAGACGGGATCAGTTCATTACATTATATCTAATGTTGATATAGTAATAATGATATTGTTACCAAAATTACATTGATCTGTGGGAAGGCATCAGTATATTACACCATATCCAATGTAGATATAGTGTAAATGATACTGTTATTCAATGTACATTGATCTGTGGGAAGGAATCAGTATATTGCAGAAGATCTAATGTAGATACAGTAATAACGATACCGTTATTAAGGGTTTATTACATACCCAATGTAGATATAGTAATGAGGATAATGTTACAATCTGTGCATTGATCTGTGGGAAGTGGTCAGTATATTACATTATATCTAATGAGGATATTGTAATAATGATATTGTTATTAAATGTACATTCGTCTGTGGGATTAAGTCAGTATATTACATTACATCTGATGTAGATATAGTAATAATGATATTGTTATTAAATATATATTACATATCTAATGTAGATATAGTAATAACGATACTGCCATTATATGTACATTGATCGGTGGGAAGGGATAATTATATTACATTATATCTAATGTAGATATAGAAATAATGATATTGCTATTAAATGTACATTGGTCTGTGGGAATAAATCAGTATATTACATTTCATCTGATGTAGCTATAGTAATAATGATACTGTTATTAAATGTATATTACATATCTAATGTAGATATAGTAATAACGAAACTGTTATTATATGTACATTGGTCTGTGGGAACAAATCAGTATATTACATTACATCTGATGTAGATATATTAATAATGATATTGTTATTAAATGTTTATTACATATCAAATGTAGATATAGAAATAACGATACTGCCACTATATGTACATTGATCGGTGCGATGTGATCATTATATTACCTTATATCTAATGTAGATATAGTAATAACGAAACTGTTATTATATGTACATTGATCTGTGGGACTAAATCAGTATATTAAATTACATCTGATGTAGATATAGTAATAATGGTATTGTTATTAAATGTACATTGGTCTATGGGATTAAATCAGTATATTACATTTCATCTGATGTAGATATAGTAACAATGATATTGTTAGTAAATGTATATTACATATCTAATGTAGATATAGTAATAACGAAACTGTTATTATATGTACATTGATCTGTGGGAAGGTATGAGTATATTACATTAGATCTAATGTAGATATAGTAATAATGATATTGTTACCAAAATTACATTGATCTGTGGGAAGTGATTAGTATATTACATTACATCTGATGTAGATATAGTAATAATGGCATTGTTATTAAATGTACATTGGTCTGTGGGATTAAATCAGTATATTAAATTCCATCTGATGTAGATATAGTAATAATGATATTGTTATTAAATGTATATTACATATCTAATGTAGATATAGTAATAACGAAGCTGTTATTATATGTAAATTGATCTGTGGGACTAAATCAGTATATTAAATTACATCTGATGTAGATATAGTAATAATGGTATTGTTATTAAATGTACATTGGTCTGTGGGATTAAATCCGTATATTAAATTTCATCTGATGTACATATAGTAATAATGATATTGTTACTAAATGTTGTAACGTGGTGACACCTGTCTCCCCCCGTTACAATCGCTGCACTTCTCCCACCGCAAATCCCACCTAGAAATGACCCTTAACCCTTCTAACACCTCACCCCTTTCCCCGCCCGCCGGTGTCGGGCCGATGGAGGCGACGGACAAGAGACAACAGGGATCACCCGCAAGAAGGAGCTACGAGGCCGGCGACAGACCTCCCACCCTCCAGGAGAGGAAAAGCAACGCGGGACTTCGGAAAAAGAGACGAAGCGGCCCAGCAGCTGAGACAAACGTCCACCTGGAGCCATCTGTCGCCGAGCCCGAAGACCTCAGTCCACCCGCCATGGCCGGAGCTCCGCCAGCCCCATCGAACCCGAACACCGGCAGATCGACAATCGATAACCAATCTATTCCGTTGCCAGAAAAGGCCCCCTTCCTATTCCCCATCCCCTCCCCAAAAATCATCCCGCGACGGACCCGTCGTCGCGGTAGCGACGACGAGCCGTCATTGAGCCCTAGGATATCATTACAGAAAGATGTAGAATAGCGATTATAGAGAGATTTTTGGAGAGTGCGATTGTGTGTGGAGTTTCAAGTAAGCCCTTCCGATATTATTGTAGAAGTTTGTGAGTTTCGGCAACGGCGATCTTCGATTGCGACTTTCGTGTCCGCGTACCGCACCGGTTATCCGTCGTTATATTTTTGCGAACCCTTTTGTCCAACCCCTAATATTCCCGTCAAAAAGAATCCTCCCGCGTAACGTATACGAACTTCCAGCGAACCGTCCAGACCTGAGATCTCCCCTCCCACGCTTATCCTCCTCGCGTACTCCCCCGCGAGATAGTAAGGACGTAAGTGCCACGAGTCCCATCCCCTGTAACGACCCCCATTCTGTCCCTTTGTCCAAATTTTGATTGCCACTTAGAGTGGCTGGCGCCCAACGTTTGTAATAGAGAATTGTAGAATCGTATAGAGTGAACCCCCGAAAGGGTCACAAATTTGGCGCCCAACGTGGGGCCTGGAAAATTTTTGTTCAAAAAACTCTCGCGTAGAGGAAAATTTTGTGTTGCGACCGTTAAAAATTCGAAAGATCTCGAAACCGCGACGCGGAAGGTACCCGTTGCCGAGAACCTCCTGTTGTTGTTTTTTGTCGAGTGTCGCCGGTCGAACGCGGCGTGAGTTTGAAATCTGATCCTTTGACGTCCTACGGACGATAAACAGTGAGTCATCGACGTACGCCGTTTTCGACCGAACCGTCCTCGTTATTGAAATTAGTGAAACGGTATTGTTATCTGTGCCGAAATATATTTCTATTGTGTATCCCCCCAAATTCAAAACTGCTCGCGATTTGCCGATATCGAGGGCCGGGCCGCGCTTTCGCCGACCGTGAGCACTCTATCGAGCCTTTTCGATTTCAGATTTCTTTTTTTCTTTCGCCCTTTTTTTTCAGCACCGATTACTGAAGACCGAGCCTTGGGTTTTCCAGAAAAACCAACTAATAAAACCGGATATTTTTGTGTTGAATTGCTTTTTTTTGCGATTGTACCCCTCTTTTCTTTCAGGATCCTTTACCCTTTTTGTTTTCCCCCGTTTTTTTTTGGTATCGTCGCCACCGGGAACGCGTTTAAAGAAAAAAAAAATCGCGAAAATGGATTCGGAGGAGGCAGGGGTAATAAGAGAGCGCGTTAGTAATCTTGACGTAGTGGAGCTGATACAACTCATGGATCACGCGCGGTTGAATATACGGGGAAAGTTGCAGGATCTCCAGGACCGGTACGTTCGCGCGGAAATACGGCGAGTACTCGGCCCGAATGCCGCGCTCGACACAGCCGGGGATCGCCTGCCATTTACTCTTTTTACGGCATGGGAGACCCCGGCTGTCGATGATTCCCCTCCGCATCCCATCGCCGATCCTACTTCCCGCCAACCGGAGGATCCTGAGGATGAAACGGCCGATCCACCCACTTATGAAACCTCCTACCGATCCGTTCCCGAAATACGCCCCCAACCTTACATTCCCAACCCCGCTACCCTGACCTCAACCACCACCCTAACCACCACGACTGTCACAGTAACTTCTGTTTCCCGTCCCACTCCTGTTAATCCTCCATCGATTGATCTAAATTAGTCCCAGCTTGCCGGGGAACGGCGCGAAAGGGTTACGTTCGCGCCCGACCCGAGTACCGGCGAGCACTCTACCCCCTTACCCACACCCCCCTTAAATCCATTCATCGATCCCATCACGATACCAGCACCCCAAAATCCACCCCCTAACCCTCCAACTCGTCCTCTAAATACCTCCAACCCGTACCGTACCAGCCTAGGGGCAGCTCCGCCTCCCCTAAGTAGTATCCACCTCCTACAAAGAATCTCTGAAACCCAGTATCCTTTCCTCCCGCCACAACCGATCCCTGCACCAACCCAAGCTCCAAACTCTATGGATTACACTTACCCCGTTCCATACCCCTCCCAACGCCCATACTGTCCTCCATTTTTCCCCTCTTTCCCTCAGCTACCCCCGCACTTCGCCGAACCCTCCCTTTCCCGAACCAACCCTTTTCATCCCCTAGGGAATTTTTCCCAACCTTCCTATATTCCTGCCGCAGGCGAGGCTCGCGCTGTGGAATTATTCCGCAAATGGAAGATTTCCTTTTCGGGAGCCCCCGGGGAAGACGGGGAGGAATTCCTCGAAACCTTGGCCGAGGTTGCCACCACCCAGAACCTTACTGAACCCGAACTGATCCGAGCTATTCCCTATGCCTTGACCGGAGAGGCGCGAGCCTGGGCGCGGGGGCAGGCCCATACTTGGGCCAGTTATGGCGAATTCCTGCACAACTTCCGTCTATGTTACACCCCGAGCAACTACCAAAACCGCCTAAGAATGGACCTAATGACCCGCACCCAAGGGGAGCGGGAACCCCTCTCCACCTACCTTTCCAAACTACAAGTGATATTCCGTCGTCTAGAACCTCCCCTATCCACTCCCGAACAGTTAGGAATAGTAATTCAAAATCTCCACCCTCGCTACAAATTAGTAGTCGACTTCTACCCTCCCAATTCTTTTAACGATTTACTCCGTCTGGGAAGGTGGGTGGAAGAGACCCAGCGGAGCAGCGAGGAGTATCGCGGGCCACCGACGGCGGGGAGCCTCACGATCCCGAGAATGGGGTACGTGCCCCCGCCGGGAGGGCTGCGATCGAAACTCGCGGCAGCCGCTGAGTACTCCCGACCTTCCCCAGCATCCCAATCCGTCCCGAAAACCCCACGAAATGCACCAGCCTCGAACCGCCCCCAAACCTCAACCTCCAACCGTCCCGTTACACCTCCTCCTCCCCTCACTATTACCGAAATCCCCAGTTTGATGTCCCTTCCCATGGTACCACCCCCTGTCGGGTACCGTGCCCCAACCTCCCTGAACGCGTCAATCCCCAACCGCCCCACTTCCTACTCCCAAGCGACATCCGGCTCCCGACAACTACCTCCTCGTCCCGCGGCTACCTCCACCCAATCCTCCCTTCCCGGCCAATGTTGGAACTGCGGTCAAGCGGGGCATTGGTTCGGCGCCTGCCAGCAGCCGAGGAGGAAGTTTTGCTTCCGGTGCGGCAAGTTCGACGTCATCGCACCGGAATGCCCGAATTGTTTGTCGGGAAACGCCTGCGGAGGTCGGCGGTAAGGGTCGACGCGACCTCCCCGAAAAACCCGATCCAACCCCCCAAATCCCGCGTCCAGAAACCCCCGAAAACTCCTTCAACCGCACTGATTCCAACTCCAAGGAAATCCCCTTTAGTAGAGTCCCGTTCAGAACCCTATCCCGGCGATAATCGCATTTTCCTACCCTTGCAGCACGGTAAATATATCTTCCAAGCCCTCCTTGATACCGGCGCAACCCATTCCTATGCAGGTCCCAAAATCGCTCAATTATTCAGACTCCATTTAACCCCTTCCCAAGCCTGCATGATCCTAGCCAACAACATCAAAGAGAGAATCCTTGGAGAGGTCACCGTCGCGATCCAGGTCGATGACGAAATCCACAACCTCCCCCTCCGCGCAAGCGAGTCATTGGAGTATGAGGTAGTCCTAGGGATGGATTTTATCGCCCGGTTTGGAATTACCATAGACGGAGATCTAAGGACGTGGCGAACTCCGAACGGACCTCTTCACCCCTTCTACCCTGAATCCTCACCCGATCCCTTTCCCATGAACCCCGCTTGCGCCGGACTTTCCGAAGCAACCCCCGAGGAAATCTCGGGAATCCAAACCCTTCTTGACCGCCTCATCCCACCCCGATCCTCTACCTTAGGAACCACTCCTCTTGTTACACATTCTGTTGATGTTCAAAACCACCCTCCTATTAAACAACGTCCTCGTCGCATGGCTCCCCGCGTCTTAGAAGCCGCACAGAAGGAAGTAGATTCCATGCTCCAGTCCGGTATAATTGAACCCTCCTCTAGTGCCTGGTGTAGTCGTCCCGTCCTAATTCCCAAACCCAACGGCTCCTACCGATTTTGTATAGATTACCGCGACGTCAATAAAGTTACCAAAAAAGATGCCTATCCCCTCCCTAGCATGGATCGTATCCTCGATAGCCTCCGAACTGCCCGTTATATTTCCAAATTAGACCTTAGCCAAGCATATTTCCAAGTTCCCCTCGACCCCTCCAGTAAAGAAATCACCGCTTTTGCAGTTCCCGGTAGAGGCCTTTTCCAATTCACCCGCATGCCCTACGGCCTCACCAACGCCCCCGCAACCTTCCAACGCATCATGGATAAATTGATCACTCCCGACTGGGAGCCACACATTTTCGCGTATTTAGACGACGTGGTAATCGCGACCGACACGTACGAGGAGCACTTAGAATGGCTCGCGAAAGTTTTGACCAGATTACGAGAGGCGAACTTAGAAATAAACCGCGAAAAAAAGCGAATTTTGTTGTTCCGAGGTCCGATATCTCGGCTTTTTAATAAATAAGGACGGTATGTTTGCCGATCCAGAAAAAATAGTACCCATACTTTCCTACCCTCCACCCACTACCCTAAAACAACTCCGACGCTTCCTAGGAATGGTGAAATGGTATTCCCGATTCCTAAAAGATGTTTCCAAAGACCAAACCCCCCTTACCCGTCTCCTACAAAAGGACGTTGCTTGGGAATGGGGTCCCGAGCAAGCATCCGCGTTTGAAACCTTGAAAACGGCCCTCACCAAAACTCCCGTCCTGGCTCGTCCCGATTTTACCCTTCCCTTTTCCCTCCAAACTGACGCTAGCGATACGGCTGTCGGGGCAGTTCTTGTCCAAACCATAGACGGTGAAGAACACCCGATAGCCTACGCTAGCCGTTCCCTCACTCGCACGGAGAGAAACTACTCCGTGACGGAAAGGGAGTGTCTGGCCGTCGTGTGGGCAACCCAAAAATTTCGCCCCTATATTGAAGGGTCCGAAATTACTGTGGTGACGGACCACAATAGTCTCCGGTGGCTTCACCACCTTAAGGACCCTACTGGACGATTGGCCCGGTGGGCCTTGACCCTTCAAGGCCAACCGATGAAAATCGTCCACCGAAGGGGAACCCACAACGTCGTGCCGGACGCTCTCTCCCGAATGTACGGCGACCCAATAGACGGCGTGGCGGCCGTCGGTAACGATCCCGATCCATGGTACTCCAATAAACTCCGTGACATAAGAGATTTTCCCTCCAAATATCCCGACTGGACAATTGAAGATAACCGATTGTATTACCACCGTCCTAATTCCCTATTAGATCCCATCGTCCCCGGCCTTGACGGTTGGAAGTTAGTCCTCTCCCTTTCCTTGCGCCCAAAAGCCCTTTCTGACGCCCACGATCCTCCCCAATCCGGTCACCTTGGCATTGATAAAACCTACTACCGTCTGACGCAAGATTTCTATTGGCCTGGAATGTTTCAGGATGTAGTCCAATTTGTCAGACGGTGTCTTCAATGCCAACAAAGCAAAGTTTTGCAGCGGCCACCGGCGGGGCTGATGCGGGAGCGCCCGGTGGAGGCGCCCTGTTCCCGGTTAACCCTTTTATACGACATTGTCCACCGAAATCTAGAGAAAGCCTCTTACCGCCAAGCCTCCTATTATAATCGTGGGCGTCGTGACGAGCGCTACCAAATTGGTGACCTCGTCATGAGACGCCAACGAATCCTTTCCTCCGCTGCTCACAATTTCGCGTCCAAACTCGCCCCTAAATTTTCAGGTCCCTACACCATTTCAAAAATCCTTTCTCCCGTTGTATACGAATTAAAAGATTCTGATGGAAATATCATTCCTAAAGTCCACATTAAAGACCTTAAACCCTTCAGACCCCCTCCAAATTTCGATGATTCAATTTCCGAAAACCCTTCCTTAAATCAAGATATTACCAATATTTCTCAACCAGGACCTTCTTCACAAACCCATGACATTTCCACCCAACAAATACCACAACAAACTCCCACGCAAACGCCCCCTTCCTCGCCTACCCCTACTCCAGCACCTCGTCGAGGACGAGGGAGACCCCGAAAAATCCAAGCACCCCAAAACACTCCACCGATAATAAACACACCACCCACTCCAGTTCCACTCCCACGCCGAGGGCGAGGGAGACCGAGGAAAACTCCGATACCTCCACACAATACTCAAATCATAATTCCAACACCCATCCCTACTCCACCCCCTCGCCGTGGACGAGGGAGGCCCCGAAAAGTCCAAATACTCCCAAACCCTACACAAATCATACCCTCCCAACAAGCTCCTATCCCACCCCCTCGTCGAGGACGAGGACGACCCCGAAAACACCCCCTAAACCCTACGATAAACGTAATAAAAACAGACCAACCCTCCATACCTCCCCTCATGTCCTTACCTATCCCACGACCTAGAATTTTCCTAAATATCGACAATAATGAGACAAAACTTAGCACTCAAATCTCGGAAAACGAAAACAAACGATAATAAAATTCCATTTGCGTAAGCCGTAAGCGACGATACCAGAAACCAAAATTAACACTAACCCACCCCCACTAAAGCCACCCCCAGCAAAGTGCCCACCAAAGAAAAATCCTACTAACAAACTTATACCCCAACAGATGTTTACATCAAAGCGAGGCGGTAGGGGCAGGGGGAGCAGGGCCCGCCGAAGGAGGACGGCGCCGCGGCGACCGCGGCTGTTTAGAGGCCGGCCACCAGTACAGACCGCCGAAATAGCGGTCCAGACGGACTCGGAGGAGTCCGAATACCTAACCCCTTCCGTATCCCCCGCTCCTTCCCCTACACCATCTACTCCCGAACTACCCTCCTCACCGACACCCCCAACCGCTTCCCAAACCCCCACCATCCGCATTAACCTAATCCGAGAGGCAGTACGGAAAATCCAGCCCCAAAGATCCCGTACCCCAACTCCCACGACCAAGACCTACCCAACCACTCCCCCGCACCCCACCTCTCCCGTCGACCCTCACTTGGCCACACTGCGGGCGGCAGCAGCCCGCATGAGGACCGAGGAAGGCCGCGACTCCTCCCCAATCCGCACCACACCACCCCAGGCCCCATCCCTAAAATTCCTCCGACAAACCCTAGCCCGCTATCCACCCCCAGAACCCCTATTCCCGAACTATCCCTCCTCCTCACGTCCCCGAACCCCCGAACCCCCGCCCCTGATGTCCCTAAAAATCCCTCCGCCACCCCTCATGTCCTTAAAAGTCCGTAAGCCCCGCAACCTCCCCTAAACTATCCTTTCCTTTCTTCATACTTTCGCTTTCCGCTGTTCCTCCTCTGTTCCGCACTATCTCTTTCTCTTTTCAACTATCCCCTCTCTTCTCTTTTCAACTATTCCTTCTCTTCTTACATTCTTTCCCTTTCCTTCTGGTTCTCCTTCTCTCTTCTCTCTCTTTTGCTCTTCTCCTTTTAACTGTCCCTTTACTCTTCCGGTCGTTATCCCTCTATCCACCCTCCTCTCCCCCAAATGAGCCCCTAAAAATACTTCCCATCCCATCCACCCAGTCCCACCTTACCTGATATAGACCAATTGTTTTTTATTATTATTTTGGACGACAGCCCAGTACCAAGACGAACGGACGGACGAACGAGACAACGACGAAACCCTTCCAAACATCCTACCAAGAATCAGGCACACCTGCCACCCTCCCTTAATCCGCATAAAAATTTCGGCACAACGAGTAGTCGAAACCCAAGGCAGGTAAAATTAAGTAATAATTTCTCCACCCAGCGTCTAGATTCTCCCCCTTTTTTTTTCTTTATGATTTCGGCCGGATACTAACCCGTTTCTATTACAGGTCCATCAATTAAAATGTTACGATTCGACACGACCACAGGAGGGTCGCTCATGCCCGCGACCCCCCCCCCCCCCTGAATGAGAGCGCAGCATGGAAGGATGAGTGTCCGCGAGAACCCACCGATGTTGGATCTCTCTTCTCTCAAAATTATTATTCACCTAAGTCCTTATCCCTACCCGTTGTATCTCCCGTTTCCGGTCAAGGCGGGGGCGTGTTGTAACGTGGTGACACCTGTGCCCCCCCGTTACAATCGCTGCGCTTCTCCCACCCCAAATCCCACCTAGAAATGACCCTTAATCCTTCTAACACCTCACCCCTTTCCCCGCCCGCCGGTGTCGGGCCGATGGAGGCGACGGACAAGAGACAACAGGGATCACCCGCAAGAAGGAGCTACGAGGCCGGCGACAGACCTCCCACCCTCCAGGAGAGGAAAAGCAACGCGGGACTTCGGAAAAAGAGACGGAGCGGCCCAGCAGCTGAGACAAACGTCCACCTGGAGCCATCTGTTGCCGAGCCCGAAGACCTCAGTCCACCCGCCATGGCCGGAGCTCCGCCAGCCCCATCGAACCCGAACACCGGCAGATCGACAATCGATAACCAATCTATTCCGTTGCCAGAAAAGGCCCCCTTCCTATTCCCCATCCCCTCCCCAAAAATCATCCCGCGTCGGACCCGTCGTCGCCGCAGCGACGACGAGCCGTCATTGAGCCCTAGGCTATCATTACAGAAAGATATAGAATAGCGATTATAGAGAGATTTTTGGAGAGTGCGATTGTGTGCGGAGTTTCAAGTAAGCCCTTCCGATATTATTGTAGAAGTTTGTGAGTTTCGGCAACGGCGATCTTCGATTGCGACTTTCGTGTCCGCGTACCGCGCCGGTTATCCGTCGTTATATTTTTGCGAACCCTTTTGTCTAACCCCTAATATTCCCGTCAAAAAGAATCCTCGCGCGTAACGTATACGAAGTTCCAGCGAACCGTCCAGACCTGAGATCTCCCCTCCCACGCTTATCCTCCTCGCGTACTCCCCCGCGAGATTGTAAGGACGTAAGTGCCACGAGTCCCATCCCCTCTAACGACCCCCATTCTGTCCCTTTGTCCAAATTTTGATTGCCACTTAGAGTGGCTGGCGCCCAACGTTTGTAATAGAGAATTGTAGAATCGTATAGAGTGAACCCCCGAAGGGGTCACAATGTATATTACATATCTAATGTAGATATAGTAATAACGAAACTGTTATTATATGTAAAATGATCTGTGGGATTAAATCAGTATATTAAATTACATCTGATGTAGATATAGTAATAATGGTATTGTTATTAAATGTACATTGGACTGTGGGAAGGGATCATTATTTTACATTATATCTGATGTAGATATAGTAATATTGATATTGTTATTAAATGTATATTACATATCTAATGTAGATATAGTAATATCGATACTGTTATTATATGTACACTGATCTGTGGGAAGGTATCAGTATATTACATTGTATCTAATGTAGATATAGTAATAGCGAAACTGTTATTATATGTACACTGATCTGTGGGAAGAGATCAGTATATTACAGTATATCTAATGTAGATATAGTAATAATGATGTTGTTACCAAAACTACATTGATCTGTGGGAAGGGATCAGTATATTACATTATATCTAAAGAAGATATAGTAATAATGATATTGTTATTAAATGTACATTGGTCTGTGTGATTAAATCAGTATATTAAATTACATCTGATGTAGATATAGTAATAATGATATTGTTATTCAATGTACATTTGTATGTGGGATTAAATCAGTATATTAAATTTCATCTGATTTAGATATAGTAATAATGATATTGTTATTAAATGTATATTACATATCTAATGTAGATATGGTAATAACGATACTGCCATTATATGTACATTGATGGGTGGGAAGCTACCATTATATTACATTTTATGTAATGTAGATATAGCAATAATGATATTGTTATTAAATGTACATTGGTCTGTGGGATTAAATCAGTATATTAAATTTCATCTGATGTCGATATAGTAATAATGGTATTGTTATTAAATGTACATTGGTCTGTGTGATTAAATCAGTATATTAAATTTCACCTGATGTAGATATAGTAATAATGATATTGTTATTAAATGGATATTACATATCCAATGTAGATATAGTATAAATGATACTGTTATTCAATGTACACTGATCTGTGGGAAGGAATCAGTATATTGCAGTAGATCTGTTGTAGATATAGTAATAACGATACTGTTATTAAATGTTTATTACATATCTAATTGTTGATATAGTAATGGCGATAATGTTACAATCTGTGCATTGATCTGTGGGAAGTGATCAGTATATTACATTATATCTAAAGAAGATATAGTAATAATGATATTGTTATTAAATGTACATTGGTCTGTGTGATTAAAACAGTATATTAAATTTCATCTGATGTAGATATAGAAATAATGATATTGTTATTAAATGAATATTACATATCCAATGTAGATATAGTATAAATGATACTGTTAGTCAATGTACATTGATCTGTGGGAAGGGATCAGTATATTGCAGTAGATCTGATGTAGATATAGTAATAACGATACTGTTATTAAGTGTTTATTACATATCTAATATCGATATAGTAATCACGATAATGTTACAATCTGTGCATTGATCTGTGGGAGGTGATCAGTATATTGCATTATATCTAAAGAAGACATAGTAATAATGATCTTGTTATTAAATGTACATTGGTCTGTGGGATTAAATCAGTATATTAAATTTCATCTGATGTAGATATAGTAATAATGATATTGTTACCAAAATTACATTGATCTGTGGGATGGGATCAGTATATTTCATTGTAACCAACGTAGATATAGTATAAATGGTACTGTTATTCAACGTACATTGATCTGTGGGAAGGAATCAGTATATTGCAGGAGATCTAATGCAGATATAGTAATAGCGATACTGCCATTATATGTACATTGATCGGTGGGAAGGGATCATTTTATTACATTATATCTAACGTAGATATAGTAATAATGATATTGTTATTAAATGTATATTACATATCTAATGTAGATATAGTAATAACGATACTGCCATTATATGTACATTGATCGGTGGGAAGGGATCATTATATTACATTATATCTAATGTAGATATAGTAATAATGATATTGTTAATAAATGTACATTACATATCTAATGTAGATATAGTAATAACGATACTGTTATTACATGTACAGGGTGTAAAAAAATTAATGGTCACGGCTCCAGGGGTGAATCTACACCCTAGGATCGGTGGACATTTGTAAAAAAAACCTGCCGCAAAATTGTTTATAACATTGAAAATTGTTGTTAAATTTTTTTTTTACACCAACACATTCTGCACACTGAGAGGAGAAAAAGTTTGAGAGGAACTATATGTCGCAAACGAACCGTTTCATCAGGAAAAGTTATTAAATAATTCATAGCGATTTGATTGTGTAGTGTTGCACGTATAGGCGAGGGCCTACCACTACCCTGCCACTTGAGCGTATCTACCCCAACGCTGGGGCCTGGCACAGCTGTGCGCCGTACCCCTACCCTAAACTGACACCATGCGACGTTTAAAGGGACAGTAGACCTAGTAAGGTGCATTGACCTACTTGTATAGGTTTGGGTCAAGTGACTTTTCTTATCTTTCACCATTGGGGCAATACCATTTTAGAATAGCGGGCAAATATTTAAAAATCTGAAAAAATTGAGGATATAGTCCTATTTGTCCCTTTTACGGACCTGTTTTCAAAAATACGAACACTAAAATTGGCCATAGGAAAATTAATTAAACTTAACGCTGCGTCAGGACACGCTGGCTCGACCGGCCGAGTTGCGCGGTGCTAGTAGCGGCCAAGCGGCTATACCTGCTATTGTTAATAGGGTATGGGACCGCTTTGAGGTCTAACAACTATTGAAAACTCACTCTTTGTCAATGATACTTATTGTTATATACATTCAAGTTGTCATTGTTCGATGGAAACCACGAGAAGGTGGTGAGTATTCTTCCATCAGGATGGGATGGGATATGATTCGATTAGGTTAAAGGATAACTATTTGGTTATATTCATGAGCGTCTAATTATATCAATTATTTATAAATTATATAAATTATGGAATGCCCCTGTTTAAAGTAGAATTTATCAATACTAAGAATCTAGTACCCTAGGATTTCATGCAATAATAATATATTTACTTACCAATTATCTCTGTCTTTGCCTCTCCCACAAGACACTGCCGTACTCATCAATGCTCCGTAACAGTCTTGCTTGGTCACCAGCTTCAATGTGTCCACCACCACTGTTTACACAGTTTTCTAATCTGTATTTTAAGTTTCTACGCACTTTATAAAAAATGTCTGCTTTGTTTTGAATTTTTTCAAAGGCATAATTAATACGTCCTTTTAAATCCGCCACAGTCCTTATTTCAGTGCCCGATTTATACACAATTTGCTTCACTGCGCCCCACAGAAAAAAATCCAGTGGATTTAAATCGGGTGAGCGTGGAGGCCACAAATGTGGAGCAGGTGTTCTCCCAATCCATCGCGATCCAAACATTTGCGACAAATGTTCGCGTACTGGTCTGCTAAAATGTGGTGGCGCGCCATCGTGCATAAAATAAATCCTTCTTCTTCTTTGTTGGGGAATGAGCCTTCTTAATTCTGTGATCAATTGCGATCGCAAAAATTGGCAATATCGTTGGCTAGTTAATGGCGCCGGTAGATAAATAGGACCGATTATATTATCACCGATTATGCCAGCCCACACATTTACTGAAAACCGGCCTTGATTAAAATGCTGTTGCATAACATGCGGATTTCTTTCTGCCCAGATCCTGGTGTTTTGCCGATTTTGGATGTTGGTGTTGGAGAAACTACTTTCATCCGTAAATATAATGTTTTTAAAAAAATTCTCGTTATTCTCCACTTTCCTCAACATCCACTGACAAAAGTTTATCCTCTGTTGATAATCCGATTCCCTTAACGCTTGGACCTTCTGGATACGATATGGTCTCAAGCCTTCTTCACGGATTACACGACGTACCGTCATATGTGAAATATTCACGCGTCGTGCAATGCCACGGAGTCCCATGAACGGATAAGTTCTTGCAAGTGCAATCACTTGCTCTTCCGTCCTCCAATGCGTCCGTGGTCGACCAGCATGGCGGTGGTTGTTGCCGGCGTCTGATAGTGAGGCTTCACTAAAACGGTGGTCCAGTCTTTGAAACTGCCGTCTATCAGGAACGGATCTCATTCGCATTGATCTTCCACTATTTTCTAGCCATTCGCGGTATATATCCCGAGCTAGGGTATAGTCCCTATTAGCTGCATCGATGGCACGGAGCATTTGACGCACATTCACAAATGAATGATTATTGTTTTGGCCACGACGCTCCATAATGCACGGGTGTTTATTACTAATTATTAAAATTAATAACACTAAATAACACTAAATAACACTAAATAATACTATTAACACACTATGCCACACTAGTACTCTACACTTAATATTAACACTATTACTACTACGATAAATAATAATAAAATACAGAAAAACACAAATAACTACACTATTGTTATAATAATAATAATAATAATAATAATAATAATAATAATAAACGAAATAAACAAAAGTTCATGCAAAGTAAATACTTTGAGTAAAACTCGAAGGAAATCGTACTCGTTGCGAAATGTTCACTCTGTCGATGTCAAAGCGATTCTGACGTTCTAGAGTTCTTGCAATGGCTTTCCAAACCCCAATGAAATTAGTATTAGTTTTCCACAAAGAAGTCAAATGCGTTGTAGTTGGTTAGAGAAAGATAAAAATGTGTTTTGGAAGACCATTGAAACCGACAGTTTGGAGTAGAACAAAGTTTACGATGTTCGTATCCTGTGGTGCTTTCCCATCGGAAATTCAGAGATGACAGTACCCAGTTACAAATTTTGCGTGTCTTTTTCCTAGAGACATTCTTTGCAAGGGTAGGCGTCGACAATAAAGAAGAGGAACGCACGTTTTAACATCTGGATTTAAGTAAGCGAAGACATTAGGTTATTTTTTCTATTGTCAATTCCTATCCTTACGCGGAGTATCCCTGAAAAAAGGATACGTGAAGTTTGTAACTGGTTAGCGTCAATCCCGAATTTTTGGTGGGAAAGCACCACAGGATACGAATATTGTAAATTTTGTTCTACGTCAGACTCTTGGTTTCAATGACCTATCGAATCACTCCCTGCATTCTTTATAATTAATTGCATTAATTGCAGCGCATTTTTCCTCTATGTAGAAAACCAACACTATCTTCATGGAGTTCTTGAAAAGCCTTAAAATCGTTTTGACAACAGTAACGAGAATATTTCCAAGCGACAGTCATTCTCCTTTCAGTTTCAATTGAAGCATCTACTTTATTCTTAAGTCTATAATGTTTTCATTATTATCATGATTGCTACCATAATATAGTAATTTATATGTTTTCTTCATTTTTTAATTATGTATCGTAATAGTAATAGTAGTAGCATTGTAGTAATAATAATATTAATTGTGAGTGTAGAATGGTGGTATTAATAAATTTGTCAATAATCCATAACAAATACTCGCACATTATGAAGCGTCATAGAAGAAATAATAATTACACATTTATAACTGTGCATTAAGTGCTTCGTACCATCGATGCAGCCGACAGAAATCATGCCGTATTGATATATTCTACTTTAAACGGGGGCATTCCATAATTTACATAATTTATAAATGATTGATATAATTAGACGCTCATTAATATAACCAAATAGTTATCCTTTAACCTAATCTAATTATATCCCATTCCATCTTGATGGAAGAATACCCACCACCTTCTCGTGATTTCCATCGGTAAAATGGTATTCCATTCTAAAATGGTATTGCCCCAACGGTGAAAAATAAGAAAAGTCACTTGACCGAAGCCTATACAAGTAGGTCAATGCACCTTACTAGGTCTACGGTCCCTTTAAACGTCGCATGGTGTCAGTTTAGGGTAGGGGTACGGCGCACAGCTGTGCCAGGCCCCAGCGTTGGGGTAGATACGCTCAAGTGGCAGGGTAGTGGTAGGCCCTCGCCTATACGTGCAACACTACACAATCAAATCGCTATGAATTATTTAATAACTTTTCCTGATGAAACGGTTCGTTTGCGACATATAGTTCCTCTCAAACTTTTTCTCCTCTCAGTGTGCAGAATGTGTTGGTGTAAAAAAAAAATTTAACAACAATTTTCAATGTTATAAACAATTTTGCGGCAGGTATAGATTCCTAGGGTGTAGATTCACCCCCTGGAGCCGTGACCATTAATTTTTTTACACCCTGTACATTGATCTGTGGGAAGGTATTAGTATATTACATTATATCTATGTTAGATATAGTAATAACGAAACTGTTATTATATGTACATTGATCTGGGGGTAGGGATCAGTATATTACATTATATCTAATGTAGATATAGTAATAATGATATTGTTACAAAAATGTACATTGATATGTGCGAAGGCATCAGTATATTACATTATATCCAATGTAGATATAGTATAAATGATTCTGTTATGCAATGTACATTGATCTGTGGGAAGGAATCAGTATATTGCAGGAGATCTAATGCAGATATAGTAATAACGATACTGCCATTATATGTACATTGATCGGTGGGAAGGAATCATTTTATTACATTATATCTAATGTAGATATAGTAATAATGATATTGTTATTAAATGTATATTGCATATCTAATGTACATATAGTAATAACGATACTGTTATTATAAGTACACTGATCTGTGGGAGGGTATCAGTATATTACATTATATCTAATGTAGATATAGTAATAAGGAAACTGCCATTATATGTACATTGATCAGTGGGAAGGGATCATTATATTACATTATATCTAATGTAGATATAGTAATAATGATATTGTTATTAAATGTATATTACATATCCAATGTAGATATAGTAATAACGATACTGTTATTATATGTACATTGATCTGTGGGAAGGTATCAGTATATTACATTATATCCAATGTAGATATAGTATAAATGATACTTTTATGCAATGTACATTGATCTGTGCGAAGGAATCAGTATATTGCAGGAGATCTAATGCAGATATAGTAATAACGATACTGCCATTATATGTACATTGATCGGTGGGAAGGGATCATTATATAACATTATATCTAATATACATATAGTAATAATGATATTGTTATTAAATGAATATTACATATCTAATGTAGATATAGTAATAACGAGACTGCCATTATATGTACATTGATCGGTGGGAAGGGATCATTTCTTTACATTATATCTAATGTATATATAGTAATAATGATATTGTTATTAAATGTACATTGGTCTGTGTGATTAAATCAGTATATTAAATTTCATCTGATGTAGATATAGTAATAATGATATTGTTATTAAATGAATTTTACATATCCAATGTAGATATAGTATAAATGATACTGTTATTCAATCTACATTGATCTGTGAGAAGGGATCCGTATATTACATTATATCTAATGTTGATATAGTAATAATGATATTGTTACCAAAATTACGTTGATCTGTGGGAAGGCATCCGTGTATTACAGTATATCCAATGTACATATAGTATAAATGATACTGTTATTCAATGTACATTGATCTGTGGGAAGGAATCAGTATATTGCAGTAGATCTAATATGGATATAGTAATAACGATACTGTTATTAAGTGTTTATTACATATCTAATGTAGATATAGTAATGACGATAATGTTACAATCTGTGCATTGATCTGTGGGAAGTGATCAGTATATTACATTATACCTAATGTAGAAATAGTAATAATGATATTGTTATTAAATGTATATTACATATATAATGTAGATATACTAATAACGATACTGTTATTATATGTACATTGATCTGTGGGAAGGTATCAGTATATTACATTATATCTATTTAGATATAGTAATAACGAAACTGTTATTATATGTACATTGATCTGGGGTAGGGATCAGTATATTACATTATATCTAATGTAGATATAGTAATAATGATATTGTTACCAAAAGTACATTGATCTGTGCGAAGGCATCGGTATATTACATTATATCCAATGTAGATATAGTATAAATGATACTGTTATGCAATGTACATTGATCTGTGGGAAGGAATCAGTATATTGCAGGAGATCTAATGCAGATATAGTAATAACGATACTGCCATTATATGTACATTGATCGGTGGGAAGGGATCATTTTATTACATTATATCTAATGTAGATATAGTAATAATGATATTGTTATTAAATGTATATTACATATCGCATGTAGATATAGTAATAACGATACTGTTATTATATGTACATTGATCTGTGGGAAGGGATCATTATATTACATTATATCTAATGTAGAAATAGTAATAATGATATTGTTATTAAATGTATATTACATATCTAATGTAGATATATTAATAACGATACTGCCATTATATGTACATTGATCGGTTGGAAGGGATCATTATATTACATTACATCTAATGTAGATATAGTAATAATGATATTGTGATTAAATGTATATTACATATCTAATGTAGATATAGTAATAACGAAACTATTATTATATGTACATTGATCTGTGGGAAGGGATAAGTATATTACATTATATCTAATGTAGATATAGTAATAACGAAACTGCTATTATATGTACATTAATCTGTGGGATTAAATCAGTATATTAAATTACATCTGATGTAGATATAGTAATAATGATATTGTTATTAAATGTATATTACATATCTAATGTAGATATAGTAATAACGATACTGCCATTATATGTACATTGATCGGTGGGAAGGGATCATTATATAACATTATATCTAATGTACATATAGTAATAAAGATATTGTTATTAAATGTATATTACATATCTAATGTAGATATAGTAATAACAATACTGTTATTATATGTACATTGATCTGTGGGAAGGTATCAGTGTATTACATTATATCCAATGTAGATAGAGTAATAACGAAACTGTTATTATATGTATATTGATCTGTGGGAAGGGATAAGTGTATTACATTATATCTAATGTAGATATAGTAATAATGATATTGTTGCCAAAATTACATTGATCGGTGGGGAGGGCACAGTATATTACATTATATCCAATGTAGATATAGTATAAATGATACTGTTATTCAATCTACATTGATCTGTGAGAAGGGATCCGTATATTACATTATATCTAATGTTGATATAGTAATAATGATATTGTTACCAAAATTACGTTGATCTGTGGGAAGGCATCCGTGTATTACAGTATATCCAATGTACATATAGTATAAATGATACTGTTATTCAATGTACATTGATCTGTGGGAAGGAATCAGTATATTGCAGTAGATCTAATATGGATATAGTAATAACGATACTGTTATTAAGTGTTTATTACATATCTAATGTAGATATAGTAATGACGATAATGTTACAATCTGTGCATTGATCTGTGGGAAGTGATCAGTATATTACATTATACCTAATGAAGATATCGTAATAATGATATTGTTATTAAATGTACATTGGACTGTGGAAATAAATCAGTATATTACATTACATCTGATGTAGATATAGTAATAATGATATTGTTATTAAATGTATATTACATATCTAATGTAGATATAGTAATAACGAAACTGTTATTATATGTACATTGATCTGTGGGAAGGGATCAGTATATTGCATTACATCTGATATAGATATGGTAATAATGGTATTGTTATTAAATGTACATTGGCCTGTGGGATTAAATCAGTATATTAAATTTCATCTGATGTAGATATAGTAATAATGATATTGTTATTAAATGTATATTACATATATAATGTAGATATACTAATAACGATACTGTTATTATGTGTACATTGATCTGTGGGAAGGTATCAGTATATTACATTATATCTATTTTAGATATAGTAATAACGAAACTGTTATTATATGTACATTGATCTGGGGTAGGGATAAGTATATTACATTATATCTAATGTCGATATAGTAATAATGATATTGTTACCAAAAGTACATTGATCTGTGCGAAGGCATCGGTATATTACATTATATCCAATGTAGATATAGTATAAATGATACTGTTATGCAATGTACATTGATCTGTGGGAAGGAATCAGTATATTGCAGGAGACCTAATGCAGATATAGTAATAACGATACTGCCATTATATGTACATTGATCGGTGGGAAGGGATCATTTTATTACATTATATCTAATGTAGATATAGTAATAATGATATTGTTATTAAATGTATATTACATATCGCATGTAGATATAGTAATAACGATACTGTTATTATATGTACATTGATCTGTGGGAAGGTATCAGTATATTACATTATATCTAATGTAGATATAGTAATAAGGAAACTGCCATTATATGTACATTGATCAGTGGGAAGGGATCATTATATTACATTATATCTAATGCAGATATAGTAATAATGATATTGTTACGAAAAGTACATTGATATGTGCGAAGGCATCAGTATATTAGATTATATCCAATGTAGATATAGTATAAATGATACTGTTATGCAATGTACATTGATCTGTGGGAAGGAATCAGTATATTGCATGAGATCTAATGCAGATATAGTAATAACGATACTGCCATTATATGTACATTGATCGGTGGGAAGGGATCATTTTATTACATTATATCTAATGTAGATATAGTAATAATGATATTGTTATTAAATGTATATTACATATGTAATGTAGATATAGTAATAACGATACTGTTATTATATGTACATTGATCTGTGGGAGGGTATCAGTATATTACATTATATCTAATGTAGATATAGTAATAAGGAAACTGCCATTATATGTACATTGAACAGTGGGAAGGGATCATTATATTACATTATATCTAATGTAGATATAGTAATAATGATATTGTTATTAAATGTATATTACATATCCAATGTAGATATAGTAATAACGATACTGTTATTATATGTACATTGATCTGTGGGAAGGTATCAGTATATTACATTATATCCATGTAGATATAGTATAAATGATACTGTTACTCAATGTACATTGATCTGTGCGAAGGAATCAGTATATTGCAGGAGATCTAATTCAGATATGGTAATAACGATACTGCCATTATATGTACATTGATCGGTGGGAAGGGATCATTTTATTACATTATATCTAATGTAGATATAGTAATAACGATACTGTTATTATATGTACATTGATCTGTGGGAAGGGATCATTATATTACATTATATCTAATGTAGATATAGTAATAATGATATTGTTATTAAATGTATATTACATATCTAATGTAGATATATTAATAACGATACTGCCATTATATGTACATTGATCTGTGGGAAGGGATAAGTATATTACATTATATCTAATGTAGATATAGTAATAACGAAACTGCTATTATATGTACATTAATCTGTGGGATTAAATCAGTATATTAAATTACATCTGATGTAGATATAGTAATAATGATATTGTTATTAAATGTATATTACATATCTAATGTAGATATAGTAATAACGATACTGCCATTATATGTACATTGATCGGTGGGAAGGGATCATTATATAACATTATATCTAATGTACATATAGTAATAAAGATATTGTTATTAAATGTATATTACATATCTAATGTAGATATAGTAATAACAATACTGTTATTATATGTACATTGATCTGTGGAAAGGTATCAGTGTATTACATTATATCCAATGTAGATAGAGTAATAACGAAACTGTTATTATATGTATATTGATCTGTGGGAAGCGATAAGTGTATTACATTATATCTAATGTAGATATAGTAATAATGATATTGTTGCCAAAATTACATTGATCGGTGGGGAGGGCTCAGTATATTACATTATATCCAATGTAGATATAGTATAAATGATACTGTTATTCAATCTACATTGATCTGTGAGAAGGGATCAGTATATTACATTATATCTAATGTTGATATAGTAATAATGATATTGTTACCAAAATTACGTTGATCTGTGGGAAGGCATCTGTGTATTACAGTATATCCAATGTACATATAGTATAAATGATACTGTTATTCAATGTACATTGATCTGTGGGAAGGAATCAGTATATTGCAGTAGATCTAATATGGATATAGTAATAACGATACTGTTATTAAGTGTTTATTACATATCTAATGTAGATATAGTAATGACGATAATGTTACAATCTGTGCATTGATCTGTGGGAAGTGATCAGTATATTACATTATACCTAATGAAGATATCGTAATAATGATATTGTTATTAAATGTACATTGGTCTGTGGAAATAAATCAGTATATTACATTACATCTGATGTAGATATAGTAATAATGATATTGTTATTAAATGTATATAACATATCTAATGTAGATATAGTAATAACGAAACTGTTATTATATGTACATTGATCTGTGGGAAGGGATCAGTATATTGCATTACATCTGATATAGATATGGTAATAATGGTATTGTTATTAAATGTACATTGGCCTGTGGGATTAAATCAGTATATTAAATTTCATCTGATGTAGATATAGTAATAATGATATTGTTATTAAATGTATATTACATATATAATGTAGATATACTAATAACGATACTGTTATTATGTGTACATTGATCTGTGGGAAGGTATCAGTATATTACATTATATCTATTTTAGATATAGTAATAACGAAACTGTTATTATATGTACATTGATCTGGGGTAGGGATCAGTATATTACATTATATCTAATGTAGATATAGTAATAATGATATTGTTACCAAAAGTACATTGATCTGTGCGAAGGCATCGGTATATTACATTATATCCAATGTAGATATAGTATAAATGATACTGTTATGCAATGTACATTGATCTGTGGGAAGGGATCATTTTATTACATTATATCTAATGTAGATATAGTAATAATGATATTGTTATTAAATGTATATTACATATCGCATGTAGATATAGTAATAACGATACTGTTATTATATGTACATTGATCTGTGGGAAGGTATCAGTATATTACATTATATCTAATGTAGATATAGTAATAAGGAAACTGCCATCATATGTACATTGATCAGTGGGAAGGGATCATTATATTACATTATATCTAATGCAGATATAGTAATAATGATATTGTTACGAAAAGTACATTGATATGTGCGAAGGCATCAGAATATTAGATTATATCCAATGTAGATATAGTATAAATGATACTGTTATGCAATGTACATTGATCTGTGGGAAGGAATCAGTATATTGCATGAGATCTAATGCAGATATAGTAATAACGATACTGCCATTATATGTACATTGATCGGTGGGAAGGGATCATTTTATTACATTATATCTAATGTAGATATAGTAATAATGATATTGTTATTAAATGTATATTACATATGTAATGTAGATATAGTAATAACGATACTGTTATTATATGTACATTGATCTGTGGGAAGGTATCAGTATATTACATTATATCTAATGTAGATATAGTAATAATGATATTGTTATTAAATGTATATTACATATCTAATGTAGATATAGTAATAACGATACTGCCATTATATGTACATTGATCGGTGGGAAGGGATCATTATATTACATTATATCTAATGTAGATATAGTAATAAGGAAACTGCCATTATATGTACATTGATCTGTGGGAAGGTATCAGTATATTACATTATATCTAATGTAGATAAAGTAATAACGAAACTGCCATTATATGTACATTGATCGGTGGGAAGGGATCATTTTATTACATTATATCCAATGTAGATATAGTAATAATGATATTGTTATTAAATGTACATTGGTCTGTGGGATTAAATCTATATATTAACTTTCATCTGATGTAGATATAGTAATAATGGTGTTGTTATTAAATGTACATTGGTCTGTGTGATTAAATCAGTATATTAAAATTCATGTGATGTTGATATAGTAATAATGATATTGTTATTAAATGAATATTACATATCCAATGTAGATATAGTACAAATGATACTGTTAGTCAATGTACATTGATCTGTGGGAAGGAATCAGTATATTGCAGTGGATCTGATGTAGATATAGTAATAACGATACTGTTATTAAGTGTTTATAATATTTCTAATGTAGATATAGTAATCACGATAATGTTACAATCTGTGCATTGATCTGTGGGAGGTGATCAGTATATTACATTATATCTAAAGAAGATATGGTAATAATGATATTGTTATTAAATGTACATTGGTCTGTGGGAATAAATCAGTATATTACATAACATCTGATGTAGATATAGTAATAATGATATTGTTATTAAATGTATATTACATGTCTAATGTAGATATGGTAATAACGATACTGCCATTATATGTACAGGGTGTAAAAAAATTAAATGTCACGACCTATATGGGGTGATTCTACACCTCTGGATCGGTGGAGATCTGTCAAAGAAAGCCACCGCCAAATTCACTTTGACCCCTAATTTCAAGGTCCAACTTTTTTATTGTCTTATCGTATAGTGCTCATCGAGGGGATAAAAAGTCTGAAAGGAACCATGTGCCGGAAATCAACCCTTCTCCTAGAAAAAAGCCGTCAATGTTTCCATATACGCTAATGCATTAAACGTTGAGTCGCCCGGTACCCCTCTCCAGTGATCTTGGCGCGTCGGTCTCGTGTATCGCTCGAATTTCATGGTATAGGACAATTCTTGAATTTCAATCACAATGCCAGCATATAGGAAGGGTAAATTCTCAGGGAGCATATTTAAAAAGACAAAATAACTACTGCGTTTAAATGAAAATAAAAATGAATTTAATCGAAACATTCGTAATATGATATAATATGATACAAGTATGATAAGTAATATAATATATAAATAACAATAATAAAAGTAATACAATAATAACAAAAATATAATATAAAATAATTATATAAAATAATAATATATAATATAAGATGATAATAATAATAATTAGTAATATAATAATAAATATAATAAGATAATAAATATTTGATGCAGTCCTTTGCGTAATAATTAACTGATGCATTAACTGCATATATGCCATGTGTAAACGAACTGTGAAATGATAAAACTAAACATCTATCTTGTGTTTATATTCGAAGTGCAAAACTTCAGTGAATTAAATTCATTTTTATGTTCTTTTACACGCAGTAGTTATTTTGTCTTTTCAAATATGTTCTCTTAGAATTTACCCTTCCTATATGCTGGCATTGTGATTGAAATTCAAGAATTGCCCTATAGCATGAAATTAGAGCGATACGCGAGACTGCCGCGCCAAGATCACTGGAGAGGGGTACCGGGCGACTCAACGTTTAATGCATTATGGTATATGGAAATTTTGACGGCTTTTTTCTAGGAGAAGGGTTGATTTCCGGCACATGGTTCCTTTCAGACTTTTTATCCCCTCGATGAGCACTATACGATAAGCCAATAAAAAAGTTTGACCTTGAATTTAGGGGTCAAGGTCAATTTTGCGGTCGCTTTTTTCGACAGATCTCCACCGATCCAGAGGTGTAGAATCACCCCATATAGGTCGTGACATTTAATTTTTTTACACCCTGTACATTGATGGGTGGGAAGCTATCATTATATTACATTTTATCTAATGTAGATATAGCAATAATGATATTGTTATTAAATGTACATTGGTCTGTGGGAATAAATCAGTATATTACATAACATCTGATGTAGATATAGTAATAATGATATTGTTATTAAATGTATATTACATATCTAATTGTTCAGGAATGATGGAAATCCTGGATGGATTGCGCTGGGAAAGAAATTTACGCTTGCTGGTTCAGGTTTCACAAATTGATTTATTTGAGTCACTGATAAAATGAAATAAACAAGATGATCTGACAATTGATGGTGAACCGTACAATGTGTGATCGTTGCGATGATCCGCTTTGAATTTTACACGTGAGAAAATGAACCGTCTGAATGAGTTTCGAATTACAATGAATCGTCATGAATAATGATTTTACATGAGTCGAGACATATAGATTATTATTTTGATCTGTCACCTGGTCTGTGGTAATTGAACAATGCTTTTACAAATTGCGAACAGCGAGCTTCTCAGCGCCGTTAATTATATTAATTCAGCCCGCTGCTGTGATAATGCCCGTGATCTCGTGCGTGATCGACACGTGGTTGGCGGCTCACGTGTTCAATGAATTTATTGTAAATGATCGGTACCTTTCGCAATCCTGCGGCTTTGCACGATAGCTGCTGATTCCTGAGGTCGTTTTTGAGCGGTCTTGATCTTCTTTCACTGGTGAGTCGCACTTGAGCAAACTTGTGAGACGTGAACTAGTGAGCACGTGGTGCGTACGTTGATCGATGATCAATGATAATGGCGTCGTTGCGCGCGAGCCGGCGAGAAGACCCCTGCTCACGCGTTACCTAGATGGTCGACTCCCGATCGATAAATCGATCGACCGTGAGCGCCATCATGGCTGAGCGGAATCTCAAACATTTCCGCCCGCCATCAGCAACTCGTTGATGATGTTTCTGCAGAGGTGAGCTCAGCTTGATGGTGAACAGGCAGGATGACAAGCTTGGTGATCGGTCTGACGAGAGTCGTGGTTGCAGTCTTCACGGTTGCAACCCTGGTGAGGGCATCCTTGCCGGGGTGAACTTCGGTCACTCTTGCGAGTGGCCACTTGCTCGGTGGAAGATGCTCGTTCGTGAGCAGCACCAACGAGCCTGTCTTGATGTCGTTTGATGGATGATGCCACTTTGAGATTGATTGCAGTCTCTGCAGGTAGTGTCGAGACCACTGAGACCAGAAGTGTTGAACCCTCTGCTGGATCAGTTGCCATTTCGACAATCTACCTGGTGAGACGTCGAGCAGTGATGGTTCTGGTATCGTGTTGAGCGCTGAACCGATGAGGAAGTGTCCTGGGGTGAGCGCAGAAATGTCGTCGGGATCGTCACTGAGCGGCTCCAATGGTCTTGAGTTGAGCACCGCTTCGATCTGTGTGAGGAGAGTGGAAAACTCTTCGAATGTTAGTAAGAGCTCACCAATTGTTCTCCTGAGATGGTACTTGATTGATTTCACCACAGCTTCCCATTTTCCTCCCATGTGAGGAGCAGCTGGTGGGTTGAACATCCATTGAGTGCTGTCAGCTGACAGAATCGATGCGATCTGTCGGTGCTCCTGTGAACTTGACGTGAACAGGCGTTTGAGCTCTGCCTGTGCTCCAATGAAATTTGTACCACAGTCAGAGTACAACTTGTGAGCGATCCCTCTTCGTGATGAGAATCTTCTGTAGGCTGCCAGAAATCCCTCGGTTGAGTAATCGCTGACAACCTCGAGGTGAACAGCTGATGAGGAGAAACATACGAACACGCAGATCCATCCCTTGATTGTTTTCGAGCCTCTTCCCTTTGAATTTTTCATTGTGATTGGTCCTGCATAATCGACACCGGTGTGAGCGAATGGTCGTGATGGTGTGACTCGACAGAGAGGTAGTTGACCCATCATCTGACGAGCACGAATCCCCCTCTGACGAGCACACACGACACATCTCAAAATGTGAGATTTTACAGGAGCTCTGCCACCGATGATCCAGTACCGTTGTCGAATGTATGCGAGCGTGAGCTGCGTTCCTCCGTGAAATGTTCGCTTGTGAGCATCTTCAATGATGATCTTCGACAGGTGAGCGTCCCGTGGGAGGATCGCTGGATGTTTTTCATCCCTGCTGAGCGCTGTGTTTGTGAGTCTTCCTCCTACTCGTATTGTTCCCTGCGAATCGATGAAGGCGGTGAGGCGACTGAAGGGGTGAGTTGCAGGCAGGGTTGAGCCTGAGTTGAGCGTCTTGGTTTCGCTGGTGAAATACAAGTGTTGAGTCGCGTGAATCCAAAAGAGCTGCGCCTTCTCCATGTCGCAGGATGGTATGATGATCACAGGAGGAGTTTCGAGCTTTCTCTTAAGCCGTAAGGCAAACCTGAAACAAAGTGCAGTCAGTCTATACAGCTTAATAAGAGATGAATATTTGTAAATGAGATTCCAATGATAACTTAGCTTTTGAGCTGAAGCAAAGAGTGAGACATTGGGTCTCACTTCGAGCTCGCTGTTTAAAGTTGAGAATTCCTTTTGCTCTGGCCAATGATCTTGATTTCGAGCCATCCATGGAGGACCTTTCCACCAAAGCTCTAATCGTTGAAGTTGATCTGTCGAAATGCCTCGGGAAGCACAGTCGGCTGGATTAGAAGTACCTGGAACATGCCTCCAATGCGCATTTGGAGTGAGTTCTTGGATCTGAATGACTCTGTTCCGAACATAATCCTTCCAACGTGATGCTTGCGATTTGATCCATATGAGCGAAACTTGAGAGTCCGTCCACAGGTGCGTTGCATTGATCTTCACCTTGAGCGTTGATTGAACATATTTTGTGAGTTTTGCCAATAGAAGTGCTGCAGACAACTCCAATCTTGGTATTGTGAGCCTCTTCAGTGGTGCAACCTTTGTCTTAGAGCAGACAAGTGACGTCATTGAGTCGTTGGACGGAGAGCTGACAGTGATGTAAATCACTGCTGCCATGGCAAGTTGAGAAGCATCAGAGAATCCATGAATTTCTACAGTTGAATTGTTCCATGTGTTGAACCATCTTGGAATTGTCAGTTTGGCCAAACCTTTGAGATCTTCTCTGATGATGAACCATCGTGATACAATTTGAGACGGTAATTGGTCGTCCCAATTGATTTTGTGTAGCCAGAGTTCTTGCAATAGCATTTTTGCTCGTACTATTACCGGTGAGACGAAACCTAATGGATCAAATATCCGAGCCACTTCGGACAATACGAGGCGTTTTGAACACTTACTTGGTTGATCAGTCAAAGTTGATGAGAAGCCGAATGCGTCAGTTTGAGGCATCCATTGAATACCGAGTAATTTGGTAGTGCAGTCGTCAAATGATATGGGAGCTGACGATTGTGTGGATGACGAAACAGCCCGTAGAAGATCTGGGTGAGTCGCATGCCATTTTGCGAGTGGAAATCCGCCCGCGTTGCACAATGCAATCAGCTGTTGAGCGACCTCCACAAGTTCCGAAATTGAGTCTGCTCCTCCAAAGATATCGTCCACATATCTGCCATGTGTGAGCGAGGGCGTTGCCAGAGGGAATCGATGACCCTCATCGTGAACAAGTTGCATGAGTGCTCGTGTCGCCAGGAAGGGAGCCGCCTTCGTACCGTACGTGACAGTTGTGAGCTGGTAAGGGATGACGTTGCGGTCTTCATCGATCCAAAGGATTCGCTGGAGATCCCAATCATCCTTGTGAACTGCTACCTGGCGATACATTTTTGTGATGTCTGTGGCAAAAATGTGGTGATAATGGCGAAGCCAAATTAGAACATCTGTAACATTCAAGAGCAAATTAGCACCAGTATGCATTAAATCGTTGACTGATTTGCCTGATGTCGTAGCTTTTGATCCGTTGAATACAACCCTGAGCTTCGTTGTTGAACTGTCGAGACGTAGAACTCCATGGTGAGGCAAATAATATGGTTGAAGATGAGCAGAGGTCTGAGGTGTTGAACCGTCAGAAGAGACCCTCAACCCTCCTGATGCCGAAGCATCATGTGCCAAGGTCATCTCCCCATCAGGCCCAACGTTCTCAGCCTCTCTTGATGAGATTCGTTGGTGATCTGGAGCCTTTACCATGTGTCCCAATTCTTCGTACTCTTTCATGAACTCGACGTAGAGCTGGTTGTATGTTGAATCCTTGGAGAGTCGTCGCAACGTGCTTTGTAGACATCTGTGAGCAATCTTGTGTGAATTGCCTAAGAGCGATGCTGGTGCCTTGAGTGGAATGCGAACGATGTACCTTCCAGTGTGATCACGAGTGTGAGTCGCACAGAAATGTGATTCGCATTCTTCTTCCTCCGGAGTGAGCGTGCTTGGAATATCCATTGGTGATTCCTCTTGAACCCAGAATTTGGTGAGCAGCTCTTGCAGATTGCTCTGGTCGTCTTGAGCAACTGCAAAATGTGAATAACGAGTGGTAGAATGTGATTCGTTGACTGGGCCAATGACGAGCCATCCAAAAATGGAAAGTTGAGCAATTGGTGTTGTTGGTGAGCCCTTGATGATATTTGGCTTGATGATCCTTCCGTAGAAATCCGCTCCAATGATTAAATCGACTGGTCGTGGTGTCAAGAAATCATTGTCCGCCAACCTCAATTTTCTAATGTGAGGCCAATCCGGAGTTCTCATTGAAAACGATGGCAGGATTGTCGATACGGCTGTGAGCACGTGAGCCTGGATGCAGACAGTCTGTTGTGAATGCATCGATTGGAGTATGACAGTGACCACACCCTTTGTTTCAGTTGATTTTGTTCCACCAACACCAATGATTGTGATGGATGATCTGTGTCTCCGAAGGTTGAGCAGACGGGTGAGTTCTTCGGAGATGAACGAGATTTCGGAACCTGGATCGATTAAGATGCGGATTTGGTGAGCTGTTGTTGAGGTGGTGAGCATAGCTTGAGCGGTTGCTAGGAGCGTCCGATGATCTGGCGGTTTGACTTCTGCACCGAGTGCCTATTCGGTGGTGTGAGCGGATGAGGAGGCTGCTCTAGATGAACCGGCTTGGAGTTGAGCTGTCTGCGGCTCGCCTTCGTGGATCATCGTGTGGTGTTGCCCTCCACAGTGCTTGCACTTTTGAGCAGATTTGCACGAGCGGACGCTGTGCCTGCCCAAGCAGTTGTAGCACAGGCGCTTGCTTTCAACGCACTGAGCTCGCACCTTGGGCGTCATGCTCCTAAATAGTGAGCACGCAACAATATAATGTTGCCCTCCGCAACAATCACAGCATTCAAAAGGCGATGGTCGCTCTGAGTCGGGCCTCTCGGGTGCTGGTCGAGGAGCTGGCTGTCGAGCTGGCGCTGCAGCTACTGCAGCGTGAGCTGGCCTTCGGAGCTGCGTGGCTTGAACTGTCTGTCGCGTTGGTGCCGTTCTGGGTTGAGCTGCCTTCGCCTGGTCCTCGCTGAGCGACTCCAAGGTCCTCACACGGGCGGTGACGAATTCCACCAGCGAATCGAACCTTGGAAATTCAGTTGTCGCCCCGAGTGACGACTCCCACCTCTCCTTGGTTGTACGATCCAGCTTGCGGCTAACTTGATGCACCAGCATACAATCGCCTAGTGTTCCTGGATCAACCAAGTTGAGCACGGCATTCCTCGTCTCCAGAGCTGTCGAAATGAGCTGGCTCAGGCTCTTCGCTTGCTCGGCTGCCATAACCGGTGGTCCAGCAGGTAGCGACGCCAGTTGATCCAAGTGCGCTTGGATGAGCCGGCGCTTGTTCTGATAACGGCTCTTGAGCTGGGCGATGGCTGAATTGAGCGATGATCCGGTGAGCGATAGGTTCGATATGATCTTGAGCGGCTCTCCTCGCAGGCATCCCTTGAGGTAATAAAATTTCTGAACGTCGTCTAAGTCCTCTCTGTTGATCACTACCGACGTGAACAGATCGATGAAAGATGGCCAGTCTGTATAGCTGCCATTGAATTTCGGCAGTGCAATATCCGGCAACTTAGATTGAGCTGGCGTTTTGCAGGGCTGATCAGGCTGTTGATCCGGTCGTTGAGCCGTGAGCCTGGCCCTCTCCTTGGCGATCAGAGACTTGGCGTCGGAGTGAGCGTCCTGCATTTTCTCATGGAGCTCTTCAGAAAAATAGGGGTGATCTGTCATTGAGGAGGGCCAGACCACCTCGAAGTGAGCGTGCTCCTTGCTGAACGCTTTCAAGGCCTCGTCGGCTTGTTGCTTGAGGTCATCCAATTCCTCCTTAGTGAGCTGGCCAGCATTCTCCTGCAACTTGGTGAGCAGGCGCTTCATAGAGCGGAGCCGTCCTTGTTGAGTGCGGACTTTGAGCTGGAGCTCGACTGGAAGCGTGGAGGGTGCATTCGCGCGTGTGGCGTGCGAATGCGGCGACGGTGTACGGCGTGTCGGTTCCGTAGCAGCCTGAGCTGGCGATGATCGTCCCGATGAGCCTTTGTCAGGTACCTCCAATGATTCCTTGGAGCTCTCCATTTCACTCCACTTGTCTGAGGGCTTTGTTGGATGAGCCATGGGTGATCAGAGGTGAGCAGTTGATTAGGCTCGGTGAGCGTTCGGTGAGCGTTCGGTGAGCAGTGGTCTTCTTTATCGACTGGTGAGTCGGTCGTCTGAGCGCCACCTATTGAGTGGCGAGAGTGTCAGTGAATTTGAATGGAAGAGAAATGCCAAGATGGCCGACCACCGAAACCGTTACGAACACGAGACAAAGACTTGAGACGAACAATGATCAATGAGCAATTTTGTGAAACCGAGTCCAGCAAGGGCGCAATCCGGCTCGAAGGACCAAATGTTCAGGAATGATGGAAATCCTGGATGGATTGCGCTGGGAAAGAAATTTACGCTTGCTGGTTCAGGTTTCACAAATTGATTTATTTGAGTCACTGATAAAATGAAATAAACAAGATGATCTGACAATTGATGGTGAACCGTACAATGTGTGATCGTTGCGATGATCCGCTTTGAATTTTACACGTGAGAAAATGAACCGTCTGAATGAGTTTCGAATTACAATGAATCGTCGTGAATAATGATTTTACATGAGTCGAGACATATAGATTATTATTTTGATCTGTCACCTGGTCTGTGGTAATTGAACAATGCTTTTACAAATTGCGAACAGCGAGCTTCTCAGCGCCGTTAATTATATTAATTCAGCCCGCTGCTGTGATAATGCCCGTGATCTCGTGCGTGATCGACACGTGGTTGGCGGCTCACGTGTTCAATGAATTTATTGTAAATGATCGGTACCTTTCGCAATCCTGCGGCTTTGCACGATAGCTGCTGATTCCTGAGGTCGTTTTTGAGCGGTCTTGATCTTCTTTCACTGGTGAGTCGCACTTGAGCAAACTTGTGAGACGTGAACTAGTGAGCACGTGGTGCGTACGTTGATCGATGATCAATGATAATGGCGTCGTTGCGCGCGAGCCGGCGAGAAGACCCCTGCTCACGCGTTACCTAGATGGTCGACTCCCGATCGATAAATCGATCGACCGTGAGCGCCATCATGGCTGAGCGGAATCTCAAACACTAATGTAGATATAGTAATAACGATACTGCCATTATATGTACATTGATCGGTGGGAAGGGATTATTATATTACATTATATCTAATGTAGATATAGTAATAACGATACTGCCATTATATGTACATTGATCGGTGGGAAGGGATTATTATATTACATTATATCTAATGTAGATATAGTAATAATGATATTGTTACCAAAAGTACATTGATCTGTGCGAAGGCATCAGCATATTACATTATATCCAATGTAGATATAGTATAAATGATACTGTTATTCAATGTACATTGATCTGTGGGAAGGAATCAGTATATTGCAGTAGATCTAATGTGGATATAGTAATAACGATACTGTTATTAAGTGTTTATTACATATCTAATGTAGATATAGTAATGACGATAATGTTACAATCTGTGCATTGATCTGTGGGAAGTGATCAGTATATTACATTATACCTAATGAAGATATCGTAATAATGATATTGTTATTAAATGTACATTGGTCTGTGGAAATAAATCAGTATATTACATTACATCTGATGTAGATATAGTAATAATGATATTGTTATTAAATGTATATAACATATCTAATATAGCTATAGTAATAACGAAACTGTTATTATATGTACATTGATCTGTGGGAAGGGATCAGTATATTGCATTACATCTGATATAGATATGGTAATAATGGTATTGTTATTAAATGTACATTGGCCTGTGGGATTAAATCAGTATATTAAATTTCATCTGATGTAGATATAGTAATAATGATATTGTTATTAAATGTATATTACATATCTAATGTAGATATAGTAATAACGAAACTGTTATTATATGTACATTGATCTGTGGGAAGGGATAAGTATATTACATTATATCTAATGTAGATATAGTAATAACGAAACTGTTATTATATGTACATTGATCTGTGCGAAGGCATCAGTATATTACATTATATCCAATGTAGATATAGTATAAATGATACTGTTATGCAATGTACATTGATCTGTGCGAAGGAATCAGTATATTGCAGGAGATCTAATGCAGATATAGTAATAACGATACTGCCATTATATGTACATTGATCGGTGGGAAGGGATCATTTTATTACATTATATCTAATGTAGATATAGTAATAGTGATATTGTTATTAAATGTATATTACATATCTAATGTAGATATAGTATTAACGATACTGTTATTATATGTACATTGATCTGTGGGAGGTATCAGTATATTACATTATATCTATGTTAGATATAGTAATAATGATATTGTTACCAAAAGTACATTGATATGTGGGAAGGTATCAGTATATTACATTATATCTAATGTAGATGTAGTAATAACGAAACTGCCATTATATGTACATTGATCTGTGGGAAGGGATCATTATATTACATTATATCTAATGTAGATATAGTAATAATGATATTGCTATTAAATGTATATTACATATCCAATGTAGATATAGTAATAACGATACTGTTATTATATGTACATTGACCTGAGGGATTAAATCAGTATATTGCAGGAGATCTAATGCAGATATAGTAATAACGATACTGCCATTATATGTACATTGATCGGTGGGAAGGGATCATTTTATTACATTATATCTAATGTAGATATAGTAATAATGATATTGCTATTAAATGTATATTACATATCTAATGTAGATATAGTAATAACGATACTACCATTATATGTACATTGATCGGTGGGAAGGGATCATTTTATTACATTATATCTAATGTAGATATAGTAATAATGATATTGTTATTAAATGTATATTACATATCTAATGTAGATATAGTAATAAGGAAACTGCCATTATATGTACATTGATCTGTGGGAAGGTATCAGTATATTACATTATATCTAATGTAGATAAAGTAATAACGAAACTGCCATTATATGTACATTGATCGGTGGGAAGGGATCATTTTATTACATTATATCCAATGTAGATATAGTAATAATGATATTGTTATTAAATGTACATTGGTCTGTGGGATTAAATCTATATATTAACTTTCATCTGATGTAGATATAGTAATAATGGTGTTGTTATTAAATGTACATTGGTCTGTGTGATTAAATCAGTATATTAAAATTCATGTGATGTTGATATAGTAATAATGATATTGTTATTAAATGAATATTACATATCCAATGTAGATATAGTACAAATGATACTGTTAGTCAATGTACATTGATCTGTGGGAAGGAATCAGTATATTGCAGTGGATCTGATGTAGATATAGTAATAACGATACTGTTATTAAGTGTTTATTATATTTCTAATGTAGATATAGTAATCACGATAATGTTACAATCTGTGCATTGATCTGTGGGAGGTGATCAGTATATTACATTATATCTAAAGAAGATATGGTAATAATGATATTGTTATTAAATGTACATTGGTCTGTGGGAATAAATCAGTATATTACATAACATCTGATGTAGATATAGTAATAATGATATTGTTATTAAATGTATATTACATGTCTAATGTAGATATGGTAATAACGATACTGCCATTATATGTACAGGGTGTAAAAAAATTAAATGTCACGACCTATATGGGGTGATTCTACACCTCTGGATCGGTGGAGATCTGTCAAAGAAAGCCACCGCCAAATTCACTTTGACCCCTAATTTCAAGGTCCAACTTTTTTATTGTCTTATCGTATAGTGCTCATCGAGGGGATAAAAAGTCTGAAAGGAACCATGTGCCGGAAATCAACGCTTCTCCTAGAAAAAAGCCGTCAATGTTTCCATATACGCTAATGCATTAAACGTTCAGTCGCCCGGTACCCCTCTCCAGTGATCTTGGCGCGTCGGTCTCGTGTATCGCTCGAATTTCATGGTATAGGACAATTCTTGAATTTCAATCACAATGCCAGCATATAGGAAGGGTAAATTCTAAGGGAGCATATTTAAAAAGACAAAATAACTACTGCGTTTAAATGAAAATAAAAATGAATTTAATCGAAACATTCGTAATATGATATAATATGATACAAGTATGATAAGTAATATAATATATAAATAACAATAATAAAAGTAATACAATAATAACAAAAATATAATATAAAATAATTATATAAAATAATAATATATAATATAAGATGATAATAATAATAATAAGTAATATAATAATAAATATAATAAGATAATAAATATTTGATGCAGTCCTTTGCGTAATAATTAACTGATGCATTAACTGCATATATGCCATGTGTAAACGAACTGTGAAATGATAAAACTAAACATCTATCTTGTGTTTATATTCGAAGTGCAAAACTTCAGTGAATTAAATTCATTTTTATGTTCTTTTACACGCAGTAGTTATTTTGTCTTTTCAAATATGCTCTCTTAGAATTTACCCTTCCTATATGCTGGCATTGTGATTGAAATTCAAGAATTGCCCTATAGCATGAAATTAGAGCGATACGCGAGACTGCCGCGCCAAGATCACTGGAGAGGGGTACCGGGCGACTCAACGTTTAATGCATTATGGTATATGGAAATTTTGATGGCTTTTTTCTAGGAGAAGGGTTGATTTCCGGCATATGGTTCCTTTCAGACTTTTTATCCCCTCGATGAGCACTATACGATAAGCCAATAAAAAAGTTTGACCTTGAATTTAGGGGTCAAGGTCAATTTTGCGGTCGCTTTTTTCGACAGATCTCCACCGATCCAGAGGTGTAGAATCACCCCATATAGGTCGTGACATTTAATTTTTTTACACCCTGTACATTGATGGGTGGGAAGCTATCATTATATTACATTTTATCTAATGTAGATATAGCAATAATGATATTGTTATTAAATGTACATTGGTCTGTGGGAATAAATCAGTATATTACATAACATCTGATGTAGATATAGTAATAATGATATTGTTATTAAATATAATATTACATATCTAATGTAGATATAGTAATAACGATACTGCCATTATATGTACATTGATCTGTGGGAAGGTATCACTATATTACATTATATCTAATGTAGATATAGTAATAACGAAACTGTTATTATATGTACATTGATCTGGGGTAGAGATCAGTATATTACATTATATCTAATGTAGATATAGTAATAATGATATTGTTACCAAAAGTACATTGATATGTGCGAAGGCATCAGTATATTACATTATATCCAATGTAGATATAGTATAAATGATACGGTTATGCAATGTACATTGATCTGTGGGGAAGGAATCAGTATATTGCAGGAGATCTAATGCAGATATAGTAATAACGATACTGCCATTATATGTACATTGATCGGTGGGAAGGGATCATTTTATTACATTATATCTAATGTAGATATAGTAATAATGATATTGTTATTAAATGTATATTACATATCTAATGTACATATAGTAATAACGATACTGTTATTATATGTACATTGATCTGTGGGAGGGTATCAGTATATTACATTATATCTAATGTAGATATAGTAATAAGGAAACTGCCATTATATGTACATTGAACAGTGGGAAGGGATTATATATTACATTATATCTAATGTAGATATAGTAATAATGATATTGTTATTAAATGTATATTACATATCCAATGTAGATATAGTAATAACGATACTGTTATTATATGTACATTGATCTGTGGGAAGGTATCAGTATATTACATTATATCCAATGTAGATATAGTATAAATGATACTTTTATGCAATGTACATTGATCTGTGCGAAGGAATCAGTATATTGCAGGAGATCTAATGCAGATATGGTAATAACGATACTGCCATTATATGTACATTGATCGGTGGGAAGGGATCATTTTATTACATTATATCTAATGTAGATATAGTAATAATGATATTGTTATTAAATGTATATTACATATCTAATGTAGATATAGTAATAACGATACTACCATTATATGTACATTGATCGGTGGGAATGGATCATTTTATTACATTATATCTAATGTAGATATAGTAATAATGATATTGTTATTAAATGTATATTACATATCTAATGTAGATATAGTAATAACGATACTGCCATTATATGTACATTGATCGGTGGGAAGGGATCATTATATTACATTATATCTAATGTAGATATAGTAATAAGGAAACTGCCATTATATGTACATTGATCTGTGGGAAGATATCAGTATATTACATTATATCTAATGTAGATATAGTAATAACGAAACTGTTATTATATGTACATTGATCTGTGGGATTAAATCAGTATACTAAATTACGTCTGAGGTAGATATAGTAATAATGGTATTGTTATTAAATGTAAATTGATCTGTGGGATTAAATCAGTATACTAAATTACATCCGATGTAGATATAGTAATAATGGTATTGTTATTAAATGTACATTGGTCTGTGGGATTAAATCAGTATATTACATTTCATCTGATGTAGATATAGTAATAATGATATTGTTATTAAATGTATATTACATATCTAATGTAGATATAGTAATAACGATACTGTTATTATATGTACATTGATCTGTGGGAAGGTATCAGTATATTACATTATATCTAATGTAGATATAGTAATAAGGAAACTGCCATTATATGTACATTGATCAGTGGGAAGGGATCATTATATTACATTATATCTAATGTAGATATAGTATAATGATATTGTTATTAAATGTATATTACATATCTAATGTAGATATAGTAATAACGATACTGTTATTAAGTGTTTATTATATTTCTAATGTAGATATAGTAATCACGATAATGTTACAATCTGTGCATTGATCTGAGGGAGGTGATCAGTATATTACATTATATCTAAAGAAGATATGGTAATAATGATATTGTTACTAAATGTACATTGGTCTGTGGGAATAAATCAGTATATTACATAACATCTGATGTAGATATAGTAATAATGATATTGTTATTAAATGTATATTACATGTCTAATGTAGATATGGTAATAACGATACTGCCATTATATGTACATTGATGGGTGGGAAGCTATCATTATATTACATTTATCTAATGTAGATATAGCAATAATGATATTGTTATTAAATGTACATTGGTCTGTGGGAATAAATCAGTATATTACATAACATCTGATGTAGATATAGTAATAATGATATTGTTATTAAATATAATATTACATATCTAATGTAGATATAGTATAAACGATACTGCCATTATATGTACATTGATCTGTGGGAAGGTACCAGTATATTACATTATATCTAATGTAGATATAGTAATAACGAAACTGTTATTATATGTACATGGATCTGTGGGTAAGGATCAGTATATTACATTATATCTAATGTAGATATAGTAATAACGATACTGCCATTATATGTACATTGATCTGTGGGAAGGTATCACTATATTACATTATATCTAATGTAGATATAGTAATAACGAAACTGTTATTATATGTACATTGATCTGTGGGATTAAATCAGTATACTAAATTACATCTGATGTAGATATAGTAATAATGGTATTGTTATTAAATGTACATTTGGTCTGTGGGATTAAATCAGTATATTACATTTCATCTGATGTTGATATAGTAATAATGATATTGTTATTAAATGTATATTAGATATCTAACGTAGATATAGTATTAACGATACTGTTATTATATGTACATTGATCTGTGGGAAGGTATCAGTATATTACATTATATCCAATGTAGATATAGTATAAATGATGCTGTTATGCAATGTACATTGATCTGTGGGGAAGGAATCAGTATATTGCAGGAGATCTAATGCAGATATAGTAATAACGATACTGCCATTATATGTACATTGATCGGTGGGAAGGGATCATTTTATTACATTATATCTAATGTAGATATAGTAATAATGATATTGTTATTAAATGTATATTACATATCTAATGTAGATATAGTAATAACGATACTGTTATTATATGTACATTGATCTGTGGGAGGGGATCAGTATATTACATTATATCTAATGTAGATATAGTAATAAGGAAACTGCCATTATATGTACATTGATCAGTGGGAAGGTATCACTATATTACATTATATCTAATGTAGATATAGTAATAACGAAACTGTTATTATATGTACATTGATCTGTGGGATTAAATCAGTATACTAAATTACGTCTGAGGTAGATATAGTAATAATGGTATTGTTATTAAATGTACATTGGTCTGTGGGATTAAATCAGTATATTACATTTCATCTGATGTAGATATAGTAATAATGATATTGTTATTAAATGTATATTACATATCTAATGTAGATATAGTAATAACGATACTGCCATTATATGTACATTGATCGGTGGGAAGGGATTATTATATTACATTATATCTAATGTAGATATAGTAATAATGATATTGTTACCAAAAGTACATTGATCTGTGCGAAGGCATCAGTATATTACATTATATCCAATGTAGATATAGTATAAATGATACTGTTATGCAATGTACATTGATCTGTGCGAAGGAATCAGTATATTGCAGGAGATCTAATGCAGATATAGTAATAACGATACTGCCATTATATGTACATTGATCGGTGGGAAGGGATCATTTTATTACATTATATCTAATGTAGATATAGTAATAATGATATTGTTATTAAATGTATATTACATATCTAATGTAGATATAGTAATAACGATACTGCCATTATATGTACATTGATCGGTGGGAAGGTATCACTATATTACATTATATCTAATGTAGATATAGTAATAACGAAACTGTTATTATATGTACATTGATCTGTGGGATTAAATCAGTATACTAAATTACATCTGATGTAGATATAGTAATAATGGTATTGTTATTAAATGTATATTACATATCTCCGGGCGCGGTAGTCCTCCGCAACCCGGCGCGTCCCCAGGTGGCGGATAGGGGAACGGCCAGTAGATATACTGGTTAGTTGCGATTTAAGCGCCTAGCACAGGTGACGAATAAGCAACCGCGGACCAAATGGACTAGGGGAAGGAACCCCGAACAATAAACCAAACATGGAGGAGGTTTCAAATAGAAAAATGTCTACGGTGCAGGGGAGGGATACCCCAGTACCGGCGCTCAGGGGTGAGCAAGCGGGCCCCGGGGCGTCGTTATCCGACGACCGCAGCACTATGGTGGTGGCTGACCTGGCCACCATGGTGTCCACTGCTACAGGCAGCAATAACGTTGAAGCTCTAGCCCCAGACGATATCTGGGGTAAGCTGAAGGAAGTCGATGCAGTAGAGTGCGCTCAACTGACACGGATGCGCCAGGTCCTTGATAGCATGAAAGTTGCGACGGAGAAGCAACGCAACGTTTCAAACGCTATCAAGGACGGCATTCCACGCTTGGGCGAACTGGTCGACATTATGACCTTCAGCAGAGTAACACGCTGTAAAGCGATTAGGGCGTTACAATTAGCGCCTATGTCCCCGGCCACACCTCCCCGCACTCGGCAGCGATTTGTCCTCCTCAAAAGAGGGGCAGGGCAGCGCTCTCCAGCCCGGAGGATCAAGAGGAGGAAAAGAGAAGGAAGACGGTGGCCCAGGATGCGGAAACCTGGACCACTGCTACGAAGAAGCGGGCAAAGAAGAAGAACTCCTCCGACAGCCTTAGTGCACCCCAAAAGGGGAAAAATGCCAACACCCCGCCTAACTTAAAAAGGGGCGGGAATAAGAATAAGGAGCCGGCAAAAAATCCGGATGAAAACAAGAAGCCTGATGGGACTCAGGCGAAGGAGAAGAAGAAGAAGAAGAAGAAGAAGAAGAAGAAGAAGAAGAAGAAGAAGACGAAAACTCGCCAGCGCTCGAACCGGAGCGCTGTGGTTGTCAAGCCCGCGGAGGGCAAGACTTATGCGGAAGTCCTCGGGGCAATACGTAAGAAAGTGCGCCCCGAGGATACCGAGACGGTTATCCGCACGGCTCGCAAAACGAAGGAGGGCGCCGTCCTCCTTGAGTTGGACCGCTGCGGTGACCAGATGGCCCTACAGCGAGCGATTCAAGAGGCCGTGGGGCAGTCCGGCGAGGCCAGGATACTCACCAGCCGTGTTCGGCTAGAAGTACTGGACATGGACTGCCTCACCACTTCCGCGGAAGTGGAGGAAGCGGTGCGGCGCAACTCGGCGACGAGATGTGCGGTCAGCTCAAGGTCGCCGTTTTCGCGCCGAAACGCGCGTGAGCTTCGAATGGCGGTCGTCGAGCTCGACGAAATGCCGGCCCCGAAAGCTCCTGGAAAAGGGGAAGCTGTTGCGTCGGTTGATCCGTGCCGTCTACGGCAGCGGACGGACGTGCAGCGCTGCTTCCGGTGTCTTGGATTCGGCCACCGAAGCAGGAGTGCAAGGGGGCCGGACCGCAGCGGCCTCTGTTGGAAGTGCGGCCAACAGGGGCACAAGGGCGACCGCCCTGCACCGCCCCACACCGTGCTGCTTCCTCTGCTTCCGATGCAGCAGAGGGCGCACAGCAACCCCAGGAGCACGTTTCCCCACCACCCCCAGGCTTCTGGGGCATGCAATGGCCTTCCGGGTTGCCCTGGAAGCAAGGCGAAGGGTCGGAAAGGGACCTGCTTCGTCCTCAAGGGCACCTAAACAGGCGTTAGGGTCACGCTGATGAATCTGCTGACGCAGCTCGTTCACGAGCACCGTGATAGCGTAGCGATCATCAGCGAACCCTACCGAATTAGAGCTAACTGGCACGTAGACAGCTCCGGCTCCGCGGCGATTTGGGTCATCGACCCCGTTCCATGGTCGCGAATCGCGAAGGTGGATGTTGCTACGTGTGGGTGACGACGGAGCAAGCCACAGTTCGTGAGCTGTTACCTCTCCCCCAACGACAGTATCCAGAGATTCAAGGGACAAGCTCGAGGCCCTTGAGGGACGATCTGCGCGATTTTCCCGGCAAGGACTTGTTGTCGCCGGGGACTTTAACGCGCGGGCCATAGAGTGGGGCATGCCGCAACCCAACCCAGAGGCAAACTGGTGTGTGGAGATGGTTGCCCGACTCGGCCTGTCGTCCTCAACGTCGGTACAACACCAACGTACCGGCGACCGGGCTTCGGGTATTCGATCCTGATATCACGCTGGTGTCGGAGGACCTGGTCCGCAACGCCGTTGGTTGGAAGGTGATGGAAGACTTCACCGGTAGTGATCATCAGTACATCACCTTCCAGCTCATCGATCGCGACGGCGAAAGCAGTCAGCTGCTAGCGCGCGTCGACCATCTGGCTGGAACTCGGCCAAGATGGACGGTGATAAATTCGATCGCAGCCTTGCTCGACGGCGCTCGGGCACATTCCACCAGTGCCCGAGGACGCCAATGATGTCGGCGCGGTGGACGCTCTAGTGGACGCCACCATGGGGCTCATCCACCGTGCATGCGACGCGTCCATGCCTCGCAAGAGGCCTTGGAAATGGCAGACGCAGACGTACTGGTGGAATGACCAGATCGCCGAGCTCCGGAGGCTTTGCCATCGATCGCGCAGGTTGGCGCAACGCGCCGCTGGTCGACCCGAGGCGGCGGAAAAGGTCACGGCCTACAAAGCCGCAAAGAAGTCCTTAGGCAAAGCCATTCGGACGAGCAAGGAACGCAGCTGGAAGCAGCTTTGCGACGAAGTGGACCAGGATCCTTGGGGGGAGGGGCTACAAGCTCGTGATGGGCAAGCTCCGCCCACCCACCCAGGTCATGACGAGAGGAAGGCGCGAAATGTCGTGGATGCCCTTTTTCCGACACATCCGGTCACTGTCGAGCCCCCGACTGACGATGAGGAGAAGGACATCCCGCCGTTCCGCGCCGAGGAGCTCATGCTTGCGGAACGCAGCATGAAGTCCGGTAAGGCCCCGGGCCCCGATGCATCCGGCAGAGGCGATTAAGGCAGCTGCTCGCAACTGTCCTGGCCTCTTCTCGGTATGTACAACGGGTGCCTGAGAGCAGGAGTCTTCCCAGCCCGGTGGAAGCTGGCACGCCTTGCCTTGATTCCCAAGGGCAAAGGGCGACCCCGATTCTCCATCATTTTATCGCCCCCCTGTGTATGTTAGACACAGCGGGGAAGATGATGAGCGCTTGCTCAAGCCGCGATTGGCGGCCGCTATTGAGCAAGCCGGGGGGCCTCTCACACGGCAAGCACGGCTTCAGGAAAGGGCACTCCACGATTGATGCGATCGCCGAGGTGACCGGGCAGTACGCCAGGCCGAAACCGCCTCTGTCATAAGGCTAGGCCCATAGTACTCCTCGTGACCCTCGACGTGAGGAACGCGGTTTAATTCGGCTAGGTGGAGCGATATGCTCCACCGCGCATCGAGCGGTCCTTCAGGGTACCTCCATATCTCGCTGCGATGATGAGAGATTACCTGAGGGACCGCAAGCTGTCGTACATGACAGCCCAGGGCATTAGGACGAAGGATGTCACCGCCGGAGCGGCACAGGGGTCAGTGTTGGGACCTGACCTCTGGAATGTCATATACGACAGCCTGCTCCGCCTGGAAATGCCCGATAACGCGTTCCTCGTCGCATTCGCCGACGACGTCGCCGCCGTCATTACGGCACGGAGTCCCGAGTGGCCCAACTTACGCTTAACCAAGTTATGCGCAGGGTCAACGGGTGGATGGAAGACTCACGGTCTCCAGTTGGCTGCTGCCAAGACGGAGATCGTGATTCTCACAAGAGAAGAATTCCCCACCTCCATCACGATGATGGTCGGGGACTCAGCCTGTACAGACCTGCAGCTCTGCGAGGTACTGGGGGTGATGCTGGATAACCGGCTCACCCTTCTGGGAGCATATTCGCAGGGTCTGCGACAAGGCCGTGCAGAGTACGGCGGCGCTAAGCCGTCTCATGGCGAACGTGGGAGGCCGAAGCCGTGCAAGAGAAGACTCCTGTTGACGTCCGTCCAGGCACCCCTGCTTTATGGGGGCAGAAATCTGGGCGGACGCCCTTAGGGTAAAAAAGTACCGGAGACTCGGGATGGCCGCCGTCCAGCGCCGCGGGGCACTGCGTGTTGCGTTGCTCGTACCGCACAGTGTCCGAAGACGCGGCGCTAGTTGTTGCCGGCACGATCCCGATAGATCTGCTCGCCCAAGAGCGAAAGGAGATATATCTCCAGAGTTCTGAGATCGGGCGAGCGGACGCCGCGGAGCAAGCCCGCGAGCGAACCATCGGGCGCTGGCAACAGCGTTGGGACGCTAGTCCCAAAGGACGGTGGACCCGGCTCCTGATCCAGGACCTGGGCCAGTGGTCGTCGCGTCGCCATGGCGAGGTGACCTTTTACCTGACGCAATTCCTGACAGGGACACGGCTACTTCCGCAGAGTCCTGTTTAGATGCGGAAGGTAGGGTCACCTCGCTGCTTGCTTTGTGGCGAAGCGGAGGACGATGCGCTCCACACCCTTCTTCGTCTGCGATTATTTTGCGGACAAGCGAAGAGGTGTGGAGCTCGCCATCGCCGACAGCATCACCCCGGAGACACATCGTCGGGGTGATGCTCCACAGCCAGAAGCTGTGGGACATTGTGGCGCAATATGTAGAGTACATACTGCGCCGCAAGCGTGAAGAGGGGTGCCTAGTGGCACCCCCCTCGTGACCCGAGACGCGCCGCCAAGGCGCAGATAGCACAGCCCCGGAGCCGAAGTAATGCTAACGCGGTTCCGGCTCCGGGGGTTAACTGTGGGTATGGAGGTAGGGGTTTTAGTGGGTATACCGGAAGCGAAATACTTGCTTGCGGGGGAGCCCACACTACCCGGGTGTGGTCGTACCATTTGGTAGCTCCCCGGGTGTGCGGAAATGCATTTCCCCTCCTCCTTAAAAAAAAAAAACAAAAAAAAAAAAAACATTGGTCTGTGGGATTAAATCAGTATATTACATTTCACCTGATGTAGATATAGTAATAATGATATTGTTGTTAAATGTATATTACATATCTAATGTAGATATAGTAATAACGATACTGTTATTATATGTACATTGATCTGTGGGAAGGTATCAGTATATTACATTATATCTAATGTAGATATAGTAATAACGAAACTGCCATTATATGTACATTGATCGGTGGGAAGGGATAATCATATTACATTATATCTAATGTAGATATAGTAATAATGATATTGTTATTCAATGTACATTGATCTGTGGGAAGGGATCATTATATTACATTATATCTAATGTAGATATAGTAATAATGATATTGTTATTAAATGTATATTACATATCTAATGTAGATATAGTAATAACGAAACTGCAATCATATGTACATTGATCGGTGGGAAGGGATCATTATATTACATTATATCTAATGTAGACATAGTAATAATGATATTGTTAATAAATATATATTACATATCTAATGTAGATATAGTAATAACGATACTGTTATTACATGTACATTGATCGGTGGGAAGGTATCACTATATTACATTATATCTAATGTAGATATAGTAATAACGAAACTGTTATTATATGTACATTGATCGGTGGAAAGGGATAATCATATTACATTATATCTAATGTAGATATAGTAATAATGATATTGTTATTCAATGTACATTGATCTGTGGGAAGGGATCATTATATTACATTATATCTAATGTAGATATAGTAATAATGATATTGTTATTAAATGTATATTACATATCTAATGTAGATATAGCAATAACGAAACTGCCATTATATGTACATTGATCGGAGGGAAGGTATCACTATATTACATTATATCTAATGTAGATATAGTAATAACGAAACTGTTATTATATGTACATTGATCTGTGGGATTAAATCAGTATATTAAATTACATCTGATGTAGATATAGTAATAACGATATTGTTATTAAATGTATATTACATATCTAATGTAGATATAGTAATAACGATACTGCCATTATATGTACATTGATCGGTCGCAAGGGATCATTATATTACATTATATCTAATGTAGATATAGTAATAATGATATTGTTAATAAATGTATATTACCTATCCAATGTAGATATAGTAATAACGATACTGTTATTACATGTACATTGATCTGTGGGAAGGTATCACTATATTACATTATATCTAATGTAGATATAGTAATAACGAAACTGTTATTATATGTACATTGATCTGTGGGATTAAATCAGTATATTAAATTACATCTGATGTAGATATAGTAATAATGGTATTGTTATTAAATGTACATTGGTCTGTGTGATTAAATCAGTATATTACATTTCACCTGATGTGGATATAGTAATAATGATATTGTTGTTAAATGTATATTACATATCTAATGTAGATATTGTAACAACGATACTGTTATTATATGTACATTGATCTGTGGGAAGGTATCAGTATATTACATTACATCTAATGTAGATATAGTAATAACGAAACTGCCATTATATGTACATTGATCGGTGGGAAGGGATAATCATATTACATATCTAATGTAGATATAGTAATAATGATATTGTTACTAAATGTATATTACATATCTAATGTAGATATAGTAATAACGAAACTGCAATCATATGTACATTGATCGGTGGGAAGGGATCATTATATTACATTATATCTAATGTAGACATAGTAATAATGATATTGTTAATAAATATATATTACATATCTAATGTAGATATAGTAATAACGATACTGTTATTATATGTACATTTATCTGTGGGAAGGTATCACTATATTACATTATATCTAATGTAGATATAGTAATAACGAAACTGTTATTATATGTACATTGATCGGTGGAAAGGGATAATCATATTACATTATATCTAATGTAGATATAGTAATAATGATATTGTTATTCAATGTACATTGATCTGTGGGAAGGGATCATTATATTACATTATATCTAATGTAGATATATTAATAATGATATTGTTATTAAATGTATATTACATATCTAATGTAGATATAGCAATAACGAAACTGCCATTATATGTACATTGATCGGAGGGAAGGTATCACTATATTACATTATATCTAATGTAGATATAGTAATAACGAAACTGTTATTATATGTACATTGATCTGTGGGATTAAATCAGTATATTAAATTACATCTGATGTAGATATAGTAATAACGATATTGTTATTAAATGTATATTACATATCTAATGTAGATATAGTAATAACGATACTGCTATTATATGTACATTGATCGGTCGCAAGGGATCATTATATTACATTATATCTAATGTAGATATAGTAATAATGATATTGTTAATAAATATATATTACATATCTAATGTAGATATAGTAATAACGATACTGTTATTACATGTACATTGATCGGTGGGAGGTATCACTATATTACATATATCTAATGTAGATATAGTAATAACGAAACTGTTATTATATGTACATTGATCTGTGGGATTAAATCAGTATATAAAATTACATCTGATGTAGATATAGTAATAATGGTATTGTTATTAAATGTACATTGGTCTGTGGGATTAAATCAGTATATTACATTTCATCTGATGTAGATATAGTAATAATGATATTGTTGTTAAATGTATATTACATATCTAATGTAGATATAGTAATAACGATACTGTTATTATATGTACATTGATCTGTGGGAAGGTTTCAGTATATTACATTATATCTAATGTAGATATAGTAATAACGAAACTGCCATTATATGTACATAGATCTGTGGGATTAAATCAGTATATTAAATTACATCTGATGTAGATATAGTACATAATGCTAATTGTTGGTAAATGTATATTACATATCTAATGTAGATATAGTAATAACGATACTGATTATTATGTACATTGATCTGTGGGAAGGTATCAGTATATTACATTTATATCTAATGTAGATATAGTAATACGAAACTGCCCACTATTGTACATTGATCGGTGGGAAGGGATACTCATATTACATTATATCTAATGTAGATATAGTAATAATGATATTGTTATTCAATTACATTGTTCGGTGGGAAGGGATCATTATATTACATTATATACCAATGTAGATCTAGTAATAACGAAACTGTTATTATATGTACATTGATCTGTGGGATTAAATCAGTATATTAAACCACATCTGATGTAGATATAGTAATAATGATATTGTTATTAAATGTATATTACATATCTAATGTAGATATAGTAATAACGATACTGCCATTATATGTACATTGATCGGTGGAAAGGGATAATCATATTACATTATATGTAATGTAGATATAGTAATAATGATATTGTTATTCAATGTACATTGATCTGTGGGAAGGGATCATTATATTACATTATATCTAATGTAGATATAGTAATAATGATATTGTTACTAAATGTATATTACATATCTAATGTAGATATAGTAATAACGAAACTGCAATCATATGTACATTGATCGGTGGGAAGGGATCATTATATTACATTATATCTAATGTAGACATAGTAATAATGATATTGTTAATAATATATATTACATATCTAATGTAGATATAGTAATAACGATACTGTTATCACATGTACATTGATCGGTGGGAAGGTATCACTATATTACATATCTAATGTAGATATGTAATAACGAAACTGTTATTATATGTACATTGATCGGTGGAAAGGGATAATCATATTACATTATATCTAATGTAGATATAGTAATAATGATATTGTTATTCAATGTACATTGATCTGTGGGAAGGGATCATTATATTACATTATATCTAATGTAGATATAGTAATAACGAAACTGTTATTATATGTACATTGATCTGTGTGATTAAATCAGTATATTAAATTACATCTGATGTAGATATAGTAATAATGATATTGTTATTAAATGTATATTACATATCTAATGTAGATATAGTAATAACGATACTGCCATTATATGTACATTGATCGGTGGCAAGGGATCATTATATTACATTATATCTAATGTAGATATAGTAATAATGATATTGTTAATAAATGTATATTACCTATCCAATGTAGATATAGTAATAACGATACTGTTATTACATGTACATTGATCTGTGGGAAGGTATCACTATATACATTATATCTAATGTAGATATAGTAATAACGAAACTGTTATTATATGTACATTGATATGTGGGATTAAATCAGTATATTAAATTACATCTGATGTAGATATAGTAATAATGGTATTGTTATTAAATGTACATTGATCTGTGGGAAGGGATCAGTATATTACATTATATCTAATGTAGATATAGTAATAATGATATTGTTATTAAATGTATATTACATATCTAATGTAGATATAGTAATAACGAAACTGCAATCATATGTACATTGATCGGTGGGAAGGGATCATTATATTACATTATATCTAATGTAGACATAGTAATAATGATATTGTTAATAAATATATATTACATATCAATGTAGATATAGTAATAACGATACTGTTATTATATGTACAATTGATCTGTGGGAAGGTATCAGTATATTACATTATATCTAATGTAGATATAGTAATAACGACACTGCCATTATATGTACATTGATCTGTGGGGATTAAATCAGTATTAAATTACATCTGATGTAGATATAGTACTAATGCATATTGTTGTTAATGTATATTACATATCTCAATTAGATATGTAATAACGATACTGTTATTATATGTACATTGATCTGTGGAAGGTACCAGTATATTACATTATATCTAATGTAGATATAATAATAACGAAACTGCCATTATAGGTACATTGATCGGTGGGAAGGGATAATCATATTACATTATATCTAATGTAGATATAGTAATAATGATATGTTATTCAATGTACATTATCTGTGGGAAGGGATCATTATATTACATATCTCTGATGTAGATATAGTAATAATGATATTGTTATTAAATGTATATTACATTATTCTAATGTAGATATAGTAAGAATGATACTGTTATTCAATGTACATTGATCTGTGGGAAGGATCATTATATACATAATCTAATGTAGACATAGTAATAATGATATTGTTAATAAATATATATTACATATCTAATGTAGATATAGTAATAACGAAACTGTTATTATATGTACATGATCGTGGGAGGTATCAGTATATTACATTATATCTAATGTAGATATAGTAATAAGAATTGTTATTCAATGACATTAATCGTGGGATAGGGATCATTATATTACCTAATCTGAGTAGATATAGTAATAATGATATTGTTATTAAATGTATATTACATTATATCTAATGTGGATATAGTAATAATGATATTGTTACTCAATGTACATTGATCTGTGGGAAGGGATCATTATATAAACATTATATCTAATGTAGACATAGTAATAAGATATTGTTATTAAATATATTACATATCTAATGTAGATATAGTAATAACGATACTGTTATTATATGTACATTGATCTGTGGGAAGGTATCAGTATATTATATCTAATGCAGATATAGTAATAATGATATTGTTATTAAATGTATATTACATATCTACATTAGATATAGTAATAACGAAACTGCAATCATATGTACATTGATCGGTGGGAAGGGATCATTATATTACATTATATCTAATGTAGACATAGTAATAATGATATTGTTAATAAATAAGTATATTCATCTAATGTAGATATAGTAATACGATACTGTTATACATGTACATTGATCGGTGGGAAGGTATCACTATATTACATTATATCTAATGTAGATATAGTAATAATGA